>NC_053047.1:8499848-8802878 GCF_003473485.1 Medicago truncatula | reverse complement strand
AGTAAATATACTAATATAGTCAACAAACCAAACACAGATGACAAAAGGCAAGAACTACACGGGAGTAGGGCATGTTGAGAAAAAAATGAAGCAGTGATATTAATTTGGTAGGGCAGCAATACCAGATTTTAACAGGATGCCTAGGATAAAGGTTTACATGATCTCTTCATTCATAATCTATATAATTATTCAAGAAAAAAGCAGCAGTGGCTTCATTTATTATAAGCTGGAACTTCTTGAAACACCTTTTCTTTCCAATAATTTGACTCATTCAAATCCAAATTAAGCATATAAAAACAAATGAGCTTTTTTCTAATTGATTTATTTACTTGCTTCTAGAAAAATTGTAATTGTATTTTGCAATTGGCAAAATGATGTATACAATAATGATATATAACTAGCGTTAAATTTGTTTTAAAATGACACTACCAGTTCTAAAGCACAGATATATTTTCACATTTGCTATATGATCTTTTTTTCACTTTACATAATGAAATCTATGCAAAAGCACAAAAAAACCATGTTTCATTGGAATCAATCATGCATATATCGACGGTTCATGACCTTCACTGATACTATTGAATACTTTACCAGTCAAACATAATTGATATAGTTCGAGTATATCTGACTAAGATGCAAAACTCTTATACTCTGCATCGAAAGAATACCAATTTATTGCATCTACTACTTTCTAAAGCATAATAGCATAAGCCTCTGTTGTAACCTCAGCATTCCCTTTTACACACGACGAAATAAAATATACAGCCAAGTTACTCACAATTTGGGTGTCTCCTTTAGTCAACACGCCCACAACTTCATGAGTTGTGGTGTTTGTCTTACGTGAAACAGCCGCCACCTTTGTTCCAACCTATGATGATAAATCAGAAATAACATAAATCATATTTAGAAATGTTATGAACCAAATGCTGATTGAAATTTAAACTAATAATAATATAAATGGAAATGTTCCTCATAAGTTACAACCAGAGATCATGAAGAGGTTATCAAGATTGTGAGTGGAGCAGAAACAGAAAATAACAGAAATAGAACATGATAATATTGAGTGGAACAAGCTATTTAGAAGATGCAAATAAAATCAAACTAATAGATAGCTCCATTTCGGAGAAAGAACCAACTTCTCTAACTAAAACCTCTCAAATGCTCCCTATTAAAGAAAGGGAAATGCTAACGAGTGCCCTAAGGGCACTTTTTAACAACCTTAAATAGTACGTTTATGTTGATGGCTCTGTTTGGATAAACAGCTTATAGCACAAACGCTTATATATAAGCTATTTCTATGGCAATGATAAAATAAAGTTAATTGTTTCCATGTAAGCTGTTTTCATAAGCTATGCAGGAAAACTTATGAACAATGTTATAAGCTATGTTCATAAGCTCTACCGAACAGTCTCACATAACATATGCTAGTAGAAAAGTTCAAATAAGCTGAAATTTTTTCTAATCTTATCATATATAGTCTTAACATTCAATGCAACATCCTCATTTCAGCTACAACATAACATAACATGATGATTGAAATGCAATAAAGAAAGAAAGAACTTCACCATGTAGTTAGTGAGAGAAGATTTTCCAGCATTAGGAGCACCAATAATCCCAACAGACAAAGACTTCTGATCCTCCTCATTCACAACACCGACATCTTCATCTTCTTCCTCCTCCTCGGGTTTACTCAATGCAGCTTCCAACAAAGCCTTCTCAAGCGCCTTTGTTTTCCTCTCCTCCTCTTCCTCCTTAAACTTTATTCTCCCCTTCGGCTCATCGCCGAACACCAGTTTATCCGTTCGGTCTCGATATTTCTTATTCCACGTCACCTTCGGCTTTTCGTCGTTGTTATTAAGGATTGGGATTTCGTAGTGAGAACTATCGAAGGTTGCGTCTGAATGTTCGGGTTCCGGTGTGAGGGGTTCGGCGGAGAAGAAAGCGCGGAAGACGGTGGTGGTGATTTTGGGTGAAGGAGTTGAATAGAGAGTGTTTTTGAAGATTCTTAAGGATTTCATTGTAGAGTATTTTCATATATTATACCGTATTTTCATTTTTTTTTTCTTTCCCTCTTTCTTCCCCTGTACTTCAAGTCTGCAACCCTCACTCTCTTTCTTCTTCAACCTTCAATCTCTCTCTGTCACACAACCGTACTCAACCTCTGATCCCTCTTCGATTAACTTCCGACCGATGGTGGTGACGACGATGGAGGATGATGACTGATGAGAATGGTGGTTGTTGTGACGGTGGGAGGATGTGGTGGTGCGGAGTTCTGGATGACGGCGAGAGTTCAGAGAGAGGGAGAGAGAGATTGGACGGGTGTGGTGTTGGATGGAGGTCGGAGGTTGGTGACCGCAGTGGTGGGAGGGAGGACGGAGGTGGTATGAGGATGGTGGTGGTGGTGATTCAATTCAGAGAGAAACAAAAGAGAACAGGGAAGAGAGTGTGTAGTGGTTTTACCAAACTGCCCTTGATTTGAGGTTGAAATAACAAAATTGCCCATGGTGTTGGTATTGTGTCTAAAATTTTGTGTCTAATTATCATTTCTTTTCGAGGAGAGAAGACACGGTTGTAAACGGTGTTTTTTTTATTTCTTCCTTGAATTTTTTTGTTTCTTGCTCTTTTAAAGCCCATAAAAAATAAGATTTTTGGAGCCCAATAATTTTACTATTGTGTAAATTTTATAAAGTAAATATAATCTCTAATTGTTGATACTTTTTTAATAATCTATTTTTTGTAGAAAGTTTTTTTATTAAAATTGTATTAAATATAATAAAGTAACATAAAATTAAACAATTAAATAGAAATGGAAATGAAATTTGTAAAAAAGGTTAAATGAAATATATTTTAAATGCACACATATAAAAAAAACTATTTTGGTCATTTGTACATCTAAAATCAATTATGATGCAAAATAGTCAAACAACATTTTTTATATAAATCACTTCTATCGTAAAGGTGTCCAAACATAAATCACTTTTCACTCAACTCACTTTTAATCAGAATCAATTATATGGAATCAATTCTATCAAAATCAATTATATCCACCACACAACCAAACACACGCTAAGGAAATATGAGTAGAATATTAGTTTGAATATTTTTTTTGAAAGAATATTTGTTTGAAATATTGTTTTTAGCATTGTGATTTTATCCACAATTTTGACTATGTAATTTCCTCTTTGTTAATGTATTTGTAGACAAGATTTTTCGATTAATGCAGATTGATTGATCATATTGCATATGTAATGAGTAATTGAAATGTTATTTGTCATTGAAAATTGAATATAGGTTATTAACCATTGTTTTGAAATTCTCAATTTGAAAAAGAATATGGCTGCATTTGGGTTACAAACTAATCATTATAATAATTTTGCACCTAGCTTAATAGCACTTTGTAAAGGAAGGGCTATTATACACATAATATGATAGCGCTTTTAAAGGAAACGCTATTAAACACAACATGAATCATATTTAATAGACCTCTTTGTTAGCACTATAATGATATTACAATAACACTTTCAAAAAATGCTATTAAAAATCAGGCTTTTAATAACACTTTAAAAGTGCTATTAAAGAGGATCCACTTACAATAGCGGCGCGTTTAATAGAGCTTTTAAGTTCTATTAAAGGTAAGAAAAAGTGCTATTAAACATTTTATACTACTCTCTCCGTCCCAAATTGTATGACGTTTTGGGCATTTCACACATATTAAGAAATACAATTAATATTGTGTGGAAAATAGATATTATGAGTTGTTTTACAAAATTGTTCTTAATAAATAATATGGGAAAGAAAAATGAAAGAATTGAAAGAAGAAGGAGTAATAAATAATTAAGGTTATAATTGGAAAAGTAACATTAATATTGCATGGGTATTATAAAAGCGACATATAATTTGGGACAAATTTTTTCTCCTAAAGCGACATACAATTTGGGACAGAGGGAGTAGTTTTCATTGACTTAAAAGTATGTGAATGTATATATTAATATTTGATATGGACTCATTGTTTTAATTGCATTCTGGTCAATTACGATCAATAATGATTAATGCAAATAATTGTTGTTAAAGAAGTCAAATTGTGTTGTCCAAACGGTGCTTATAGTTAAAAAAACTTGCAAGAAAATAAAGAATAGGTGAAGAATATTTTTTTTTGGCAAATTCTATGGTACACCCAATATATTTGAGTGTATCGGTACACTCACTCTTTAAATTAATGGTTAAATGAGTTATTTTTTGAAGAAAAATATTATTTTCTATCATTTATATTTGTAATAACTAAATCTTATTCATCAAAAGTGTTAACGAAATAAAATTATTATTTTTTTTAAATTTTTAGCACTCAATATTGATTATATTTTACGATAATATGTAAAAAAAATACTATGCTTCTTATAAACAATAAACTGATGTTTTTTCTTGTGAAATGATGTTCTATAAAATATAAATATTGATAAAAGCTATTTATTTCATAAAAAATGATCGTTAATTTATAAAATTATGAAAAAAGAGTATCGGTACACCTCATTTTGTGAGTGTACCGTAGAAGTTCCCTTTTTTTTTTTTTTTTTATTTTTTTATGTTTTTTCAAGCAATCGGCTTGCTAAATAAAAACTCTACATTGTTAGGCTATTTATTGATGTAATCTTTGCACCCTTGTAAGTTGTAAACATTAACATGTAATCTTTGTTGATGATTTCCATGTACCCTTGTAAAATAATTTCAATTTTGATGAAAATTGGAGAAGGGTGTTTTTTATTAAATAAATTAGCACTAAGGACTATTTTACAACGCAATTTTCATTGAGTTATCACCACATGGACAAAATTAAAATACAAAAAAATAACTCTAATTCAAATAAGTAAGAAACAATGCAATTTATTATCCCTTCTCATAAAAACAAAATTATTTTCCAGCAATTAAATATTTTGTTATGATTTGAAGAACTTGAACACCTTGTTGAAGATGATCAACATACTTTGCAAGTAAAGGACTGGTTTCATTTTGTTTAAGACTATTACTACATTCAAGAATGTATTTCATGACATCAGCTGTATCTTTAGCCATGGCTTGATAGTGTTTCACCTGAAAATCTAGTTTTGCAGCACCAAGCCTGACAATGGCACTATCAGCTTGGACCAAATCTGATGAACAAGGAATATAATAGTTTACTATCGTAATGTTATCCCCACTTTGCAATTGAGTGATGAGTTTATATGTGTCCTGCATATTGTGATCAAGCACATCAAGTATGTATTCTGCAAGGTGGACAAGATCTACACCTTTTGCTCCTCCTGGCTTTGAGTTGAGAAGATACGAACAATATGAAGGATTGGAAGCTTCATTGCAGATGACATCTACATCAACAACTTTGGCTGAAATTGAATTGAAGGAAGCAACACATAGAATAAGAAGCACTAACAAGAGGGATGAGTGTTGAGTCATTTTTTTGTTGTTTTTCTTATTATGCCTCCTTTTTTTCTTGACTTTTTCTTATTGATTTTACACATGGTTTTATATTTATACTATAGTTTTCATTGACAAAAAATTATGTGGATGGATATGTTAATATTTGATATGAATTAATTACTTTAATTGCATTCTGGTCAATTACAATGAATTATAGTTAATGCAAGGTTTTATATTAGTTTCCTTTCTATTTTAAGTCAAGAAATTTACATCAAATCTCAACTGCTAATTTATTTGATAGTAAGGTTCAAACTATATCAACTAAAGAAACTAATAAAATATAGAGTCGTGCTAACATGTGTCCTAAGGGTATATGCTAATGGTTATGTTTTGGCCTTTTTTACTGGATTGTGTTTTATGACTGTTAAATTTCTCATGATTTTTTGTTTATGTTTACCGTTCTTATAACAGATGAACTTCAAATTTGGAACCTCACGTGACAAATATGCATGAAATTGTAGCAGTTAGGGATCTCACAGAGATAGAAAATTTGGTAATATGACATTCTATGATTAGCATTTCAAATTAAGAGTAACTGAAAATTGTGGACAACTTCAACAGGTGTCTCACAAGACGAGAGATTAGTACTTGAAAATTGTTCGAAATTTCAATCCCATTCTTGTTTTTTTTTTTCTTCTCATTTTGGTCGAACGTTACATTGATATATTAAGGCCACTCTATTAGTTGCAACTTGCAAGGACAAAGTGGACTCTTGGGTTTATATTTTTGTGAATGTTCTCGATTGTTAGTTTCAAGTGATCATCAAGTACTAGTCTACCATGAAAAGATGTTTTTGTTTATCATTTTTTTTTACCTTCATTTATTTTGTTCAGAAGTATTTCCTATTTTTCAGTGACCATTAGGGTTTCTATTTATTTTGTTAGGAAGTCTTCAAGTGACCATTAGGGTTTCTATTTATTTTTCATAAATCTTCATTTATATTTTTTCTTTACCTCCTCCCTTTCAAAAATCTCCTCGCCCGATAACACCTACTTTATTTTGTTCAGAAGTATTTCCGATTTTTCAGTGATCGTTAGAGCCTGTTTCGTGCACATGATAGGAAAACAGAATATGATAAAACAATTCTATCATGTTTCAATCCGCCGTTTGGAGCATCAATAGGAAAGGATAACTTAAACCTATTTCTAATCTTATCATATTCACCCTTTGTTATTTTTATACTTAGTTTTTGGTGGGTTAGCAACATGATAGTTTAAAGTTAACAAACGTGTATCCTTAGGGTTTCTATTTATTTTGTTAGGAAGTCTTTGAGTGACCGTTAGGGATTCTATTTATTTTTCATCAATCTTCATTTATATTTTTTCTTTACCTCCTCTCCCTTTCAAAAATCTCCTCACCCGACACCTACTTTATTTTTTTCAGAAGTATTTCCTATTTTTTTCAGTGACGGGTTTCTATTTATATTTTTAGAAAGTCTTTAAGTGACCGTTAGGGTTTCTATTTACTTTTCATCAATATCCATTTATATTTTTTTCTTTACCTCTTCCCTTTCAAAAAATCTCCTCACCCAACACCTACTTTATTTTGTTCACAAGTCTTTCCCATTTTTGATTCCGTGGTATTGGCATGGTCCGACTAATTTTCAGGCTCATACGGTAATCTTTCATCGGCTAACTTACGCTCCTAAAATTTAAGAACACTGCAACATCTGAAGGATGTTAATCGGGAAAAGCTTCTTAAAAAAAATAAAACTGATATAGATGCTCAAGCTGCTCTCCATGCACTTGCTCGGTTTGGAATGAAAATTGATATCTGTGTATAAATTTTTGGTACATAAATCAACAAATAGTTTTGGCCCTTTTTATTTTTATTGGTATAATTATGTTACTAGAACAAGAATGCTATTATGAATGACTTATTAGAAAGAAAGTTAGTATGGTCTTCTTAAAAAAAACAAAATAGTATTGCCCCTATTGTTCAAAAGGTGATATAATCACATCTTAAAATCTTAATACTTTGAATGGCTAAAATCTTTTGATAATCAATTATGTTAAAAGAATGAGAATTTTACTATGTATGACTTATTTGAAAGAAAGTTAGTATGACCCTGCCCCTGATTGTACAAATGACAAAATCATATATTAAAATCTAAATAGTATGAATGGATAAATGGTTTTATTTATTAGTAGGCTTTTTGAAGTATCCCTATGAAGGTGGTGAAAAACATGCTTTTAGGATCATGGATATTGGATTCATACAGATACAATCAAGGTTTTAAATAATGGCGTGATTGCAGTCGCGTATAGGATTTCATTAATACTTTAGCTATTATGGATGTTGCGTTATGGATTTGAAGTTTTAAATTAGAGAAAGAGCCTAAAGTAGATAATATTATGTAATTTATGTTCAAATTTGTACTAGAAATGTGATTTTCATCCATCATAAGTTAGCTCGATTATATGTATATGTATCTGTAAGTGAACGTGCGCGCATGCACAAGCGTGCGTACGAGTGTGTGTGTATGGAATTACCTGGACTAGTTTAGAAAATGTTTTAATGGGATGGTAGCGTAAAACGCATTTTCCCGAGTTTATAGAAAATCAATGAACAGGAAGGTCAAGTATGTCAAAATCAGCACAAAAGTTTATGTCTAACTTAAATTGGCTTCCCACTATTATTGATAACAAAGCAGCTAGCAGCATTCTCTTTTGAACCTCAATTCAAGAAGCATATATAGTTTATATAACTACTCACAACAGATGAATAGTCACTTGATAAACCATGAATCACTATAACAATTAGAGTAGAAAAGAAAAACACATGAGCCATAGATTACACATGAGCCATAGCAGAAAACACACTATGTTTTTTGATCTAGTTTCTTTTGATTATAGAAAACACACTATGTTTTTTTCTCCCTCTTTCACTATGTCTCTCTGATCCTTCAATGTACTATGTTCTTTTGATATGTATATCTTTTTATCATAGTGTGTTTTGTACTTTTGATTATGTCTAGTTTTGATCACAATTAAAGACTAGTCTCATTGTTAACAAATGCTATCAGTTACTTATAATGTCTATCTAAGATATGCAGAGACTTCTAAATATATACACTAGTTTGGCAATGGTTTGGTAATTCAAAATTGTGGGCTTATGAAAAAATATGATTCTTGCAGCTGATGCAGCAACTTGCTATGATTTATGTACCATTTATTTTTTTGTCTTTACTTACATTGACTATCACAGGATTAACTTCAGCTTGTTGAAGCTTCAAATCAAGGCCATTTGAGTTGTTAGTGAAATCAGAGGATGAAGATGATATCAAAAGGAAAATGCAGAAAAATTGAAGAAAGAAGATCTTTAGAACCATATTGAAAAATATGATTCTTGCAGCTGATGCAGCAACTTGCTATGATTTATGTGCCATTTTTTTTTACACAAATCAACTAGTTGCATTGCATATCATTCATACATAATTCAATATATTAGTGTTGGTCCTCCTAATTCATAATTAATAATTGAATAGCAGCAACATAAAGTAAGTAGACGTAGGAATCCCTACTTCTGGAAAAAATTCTATATTTGCATATACACATAGATCAAAATCCCGATTTAAATCCTAAAATTTAGGATTTTGCGACTTTACTCACTTTCAACAATTTAAATCCCAAAACATGCAAAATCCTAGTAAAATCGCACAAAATCGCACAAAATCGATGCAAAATTAACTTACGCTGAAAATAAATTTCGTTTAGTTCAGATCATTTGGTTCATGAGTTAACTTGGTTATATATATATATATCTGTAAGTGAACATGCGCGCATGCACGAGCGTGCGTGCCTGTGCGTGTATAGAATGACATGGACTAGTTTAGAAAATGTTTTAATTGGATGATAGTGTAAAAACACATTTTCCTGAGTTTATAGAAAATCAATGAAAGGAGCATTCTCTCTTGAACATCAATTCAAGGAGGAAGTCCACTAGTATTTAAGGAAAATGTATCACTTAGTATATCCAAGTAGTATGCAAATAATCATAATGCAACAAGGAATGCAGATATCAAGCCATGTGATCCTAATGCAACAGAGAGTTTATGAACTCAGCCACTACCTCAAAAATCACAAATCTAAGCACCAACAATAACATAAAAAAGCTAAGACAAAGTAAAACCCAGAACATATTTAAGCAAACACAAAGACAAAACACTAACAAACATGCTAAAAAAATTCAGGGGAGAAAACACACTTAAACAATACAATGCAGCATAAAAAAAATTAAAAGGAAAAGAAATAGTTAACCATAGACCTAAACAGAAGCATATATAGTTTATATAACTACTTACAATAGATGAATAGTCACTTGATAAACCATGAATTACTATAACAATTACGAATAGAAAAGAAAAACACACGAGCCATATATAACACATGAGCCATAGCAGAAAACACACTATATTTTTTGATCTAGTTTCTTTTGATTATAGAAAACACACTTATGTTTTTTTCTCCCTCTTTCACTATGTCTCTCTGATCCTTCAATGTACTATGTTCTTTTGATATGTATATCATTTTATCATAGCGTGTTTTCTACTTTTGATTCTGTCTACTTTTGATCACAATTAAAGACTAGTCTCATTGTTAACAAATGCTGTCAGTTACTTATGTACATCTAAGACATGCAGAGACTTCTAAACATATAGATGCCATTGTTACTTGCAAGCCTTACTAACACTACAAATTACAAGCCTTAGCTTTTGTAAAACCATCAGCCAGTTGAAATTCAATGAGACAATAGATGACTCCAGCATGCCTTTCATCACTTGGTCTCTAATGAAGTGAAATCTAGTCTCTTTATGCTTGCTTCTACCATGTGGAATAGAATTGTTTGGACTTCGGTGAGTTAGTTACTAATAACTTGCATCACAAGTCAAGTGTATATAACTAGTTGTAATGCTTTTTTTTCATCAATCAATGAATAACTAGATCGCAACAAACTCTTTCTTCTCTCTAACCTCTTTATCCTCTTTTCATTCATTATATTCTTTCACTTGTTCATTCATGAATACACTTACTTGCAATGCAAGAAATCTAATGTTGCACTAATAGATTGATCTTCCCTTGAGAATGGGAGAAAGTCATCCTAATTTGGAACAAACAAATTTTGCTAAAATGACATATAAAGTGGAACAGAGGAGATCATTTGGTTCATAAGTTGGCTCCATTATATGTATACGTATTTGTAAATGAGCATGCACGCGTGTACGAGTATATGTGCGTGCGTGTGTATAGAATTATATGGACTAGTTTAGAAATTTTTTTAATCGGATGATAGTGTAAACACATTTTTTATTTATTTTCGTAAGTCATTAATCTTTTCTTCATGCTATATAAGGCTTTGAAAACTGTTGAAAGAAACCAACAACATAAGATATTTGATTTCCTCTCCCACCCTTCATCACTTTGCTAAGGTTTTTCTTGTTACTAGTAGATTAGGATCTGCGTGATGGACAATTTATGATAATGATCGTGCTCAAAAACAGTGTGAATGCGTGATCACTATTGTTTTATTGAAGTTGTTTGTTGTTGGTTGTTAGTTCCACATTGCTCATGTTCTAGAGCCGTTGAGTGTATAAATATGTTTGAGTACTCTATTCGTTTGAGCTGCTTTCAGGAGAAGGTCCAAGCCCATTTAACATGATTGTGGATCCTTCTCTTTAAGGTTTTCTTTTTTATTATGTGTTCTATCATTTTTATTTGTTTTTGTAGTTCCTATGAGATAAACATAAGACCAATCTCATGCAGCTACGATGAAATTTATTACACAACAAAGATTCAAAGGATAAAAAGCATGAGAATGAAGAAGCTTGTAGTACAAGTAACTAAGCTGGTGTAGTACAATTAGGTTATTTGAATTCATTGCTTTGCCTCAATAGTTAGTGTTGGGTGCTTGTTTCATGTGGGTCGAATACTCTTGCTCTTTTGCGTGGGTTGTGACTTGAGTACCTATTGTAATTTTCTCACCTAAATTGACAATATAACCTATCAATTATATGTCAACAATGAATAGTGCTAAGTTTTACTTATTTGATGTGCTTTATAAACTTTGAACTTTGGATCAACGATTAACTGATTAACTTTGAACTTTGGATCAATGATCTTGCTTTATAAGAATATTGCTTGTTCGATTGAATACTACATGTGGAACATATTTGTGAAATTCTGGAACTTCATTGAGATTTGATTAAATGCTAAGTAGGAAGCTATCAACATTTCTTAGATTGCTTGTTATCTATTAAATCAAGTTTTCATTTGTTTCAAAAATGTGACCGTGTTTCTTTACTTAAAGTATAAATGCAGTTTTTGTCCCCTAACTTTTTGTTTCTTTTCAGAGTTTATATATGAACAACAATTTGTGTAGTACCAGTTAAAGTGATGTTACCGCAGTTCAAAATGCCATTTTACCGCGGGTGAAATCGCCGTTTTACTCTAAAAATTAGCTGCCATTTTATTAAAGCGTATCATGACCAAGGTAGACAAAATCGAGATCCTAGACAAGATCGGGGCAGGGTGACAGTATCGTGAATAGCAGGATCGTAACATGGATCGGAAGATCCTACCAAATTTATAGTATACTGCTTATAGATTTAAGTTAGTAAGAAAACAACTTCAAATGACAAAAATTACTTAATAAAAAAACATATTGGGAAGGTTTCACAAATTATTGCTTAGTGGTGTATTGGGAAGGTTTCCAATATAGTTATTAATCAATTATAATTAATAAATATTTGGTATGATAGGGAAAAAAAGATCTGTTTCATTCATGTGGCAGGTCGATAAAAAAAACGCAATTAATTTTTTTAGGAAGGTTTTCAATACAATTAAATTAATAATTAATTGGTTTAATGGGCTAAGAAACAAACCGTTTCATGTGACAGCTAAAAAAAACGCGTTTTTTCTGAGTTTCTGAAGCTTTTATAACGTTTTTCGAAGTTGGGTCGCAGATCCGACCCGCGTACCCAGAATTTCAAGAAGACGATCGGAAACGGCCAAAACGCACGAGACAGTCGTTTCCACGCGTTTTCGCGGCGATCCTGGCCGCGCCCACCAATTTCCGATTCCATACCCAATCAAGCACGCAGGTGGTAATTGACCAGAATGCAATTAAGACTAATTCATTTTTTTAGGTAAAGAATAATCAGTTCATATGGAATAGAATTTAATTACTATATTTGAACAAATATTTTACATATGAATTCAATGTACGGTGTAAAATAATTGTACATCAACAAAACATATCAATTAAAGTCTATTAACATATTCATCCAAAGACTCTATAAAGCCATGTGTAAAATCAAGAAGCAAAACACAAGTAAAAGAAGAGAAATAATAAAGAAAAACAACACAAAATGATGAGGCAAAACTCCTCTCTCTTGTTGGTGCTTTTGATTCTATGTGTTGCTTCCTCCAATTCAATCTCAGCCAAAGTTGTTGATGTGGATATCATTTGCAAAGAAGCATCCAATCCTTCGTATTGCTCAAATCTTCTCAATTCGAAGCCAGGAGGTGCAAAAGGTGTAGATCTTGTCGACCTTGCACGATACACAATTGATGTGCTTAATAATAATTCGTCTGACACACTTAACCTAATACATAATTTGGTTCGAAGTGCTGAAAATGATACGGTAGCAAACTATTATTATCGTTGTGATATTGATCTTTTGAACCATGCAGATAGTGTTACTTCTAGCCTTACGGATGCACAAGTAAGTTTGTCTTTCAGAAAGTATCCAGCCATGGCTAAAGATTCAGCTGATATTATGAAATACATTCTTGAATGTATTGATAGTCTACATAAACATAAAACCAGCCCTTTACTCGCAACATATGTTGAAAATCTTCGACAAAGTGCTCAAGTTTTTCAAATTATCACAAAATATTTAAATCTTGAAAAATAAATTAATTCTTTAGAAGGAATAATAATTTGGATTGTTTCATAGTTTCATTTAGAGTTGTTTCTTTGTATTCTAGTTATGTCTATGAGGTGATGACTCGATGAGAATAGTCTTGTAAAATGACTTTTAGTTCCAATTTATTTAATAAAATATTTTCCCTTCTCCAATTCTTAAAAGTGAATGTATTTTATTTTTAATTTAAAGGAATTCTGAAAAACAAATTAGTAATAACTATGTAATTAGATACTTTCTTTGACCTTACATTGATTTGAGTATAACTAGAGTTGGTTTCAACAATGTCTCGAGTTCGAGCATTGTTGATAGAAAAAACATGGCTGGAAGGAAAGACTCTAGTGATAGTGCCACTACCAGGCTTGGTGCTGCAAAACTAGATTTTCAGGTGAAACACTATCAAGCCATGGCTAAAGATACAGCTGATGTCATGAAATACGTTCTTGAATGTAGTAATAGTCTTAAACAAAATCCAACCAGCCATTTACTTGCAAAGTATGTTGATCATCTTCGACAAGGTGTTCAAGTTCTTCAAATTATAACAAAATATTTAATTGCTGGAAAGTAAATTAGTTTTTTTTGAGAAGGGATGATAAATTGCCTTGTTTCTTATAGTTATTTGATTTAGAGTTGTTTCTTTGTATTTTACTTTTGTCCATGTGGTGATAACTCAATGAAAATGGCATCGTAAAATTGCCATAAGTGCTAATATATTTAATAAAAATCACCGTTCTCCAATTTCCAAATTACCTCATCTCTTTGTTGTGTGTTTGATATCACCTTATCTTTGTTTTAGACCGTTGTTGTTCATAGGTCTGCCATCAAAGTTTTTTCCATGTATTTTTAATACCTAATTATTAATACGGTTGATCAAACATGTTGTATATCCGGTCATATTCATGTTCAATGCTTTATACGCTTTCGCTAATGATTTATAATATACTAGACTTTCCACCCGTGCTGCCGCACGGGTCATATACATTGTAGATGTAGTAGACAAATATATGCAGATGTTGGAATTCGAACCTCAGACACCACACTTATTCACCTTAAAAATATTAATTTTTATCAATCGTGTGTTACTTCATTCTTTTGTTAAAATTATATGTCAATGTTATATTATTGGTATGTTACTTCATTTTTTATTTTATTTTTTTGACAAAATGTTACTTCATTCTTTTGTAAAAATTATATGTTAATGTTATATTATGTACCTAAAAATAGCTCATTCTTAACCTCAACATGTAAAATGTTTTATTTAAATAATTTTCCTTTTATCGAATATTTGGCCTTTACCGTAAATAATATCCTTTAACTGTTTGTTGAAATGTTTCTTCCACCTGTTTATATAGATTGCAAAATTCTGGTGCATTTTGTGGTAGATATTTAACAAAGAGAGTTCAGTTCTAATTTGGATGAAAAGTGTAATATTAACAAAAAAAATGTTGCTATAATCTTTCAAAACCCTTTTATTCCAATAGGGCGATTTGTTTTGTTGAAGAAATAGGGGAAATAAAGCGATGCCGATTTGCTTTGTTCATGAAAATAGGAGATTAGGTGTGAGCATTAGGGTTATTCATGAAAATAAGAGATTAGGTGTGAGCATTAGGGTTAAAACAATAAAATTATGCAATAGGGTTTAGGTTAAAATTAGGGCTTACGGGTTAACTTTAATATATAAGAAGATTAAGTGAGAGCATTAGGGTTGTTCATGAAAATAGGAGATTAGGTGTGAGCATTAGGGTTAAAACAGTAAAATTATGCAATAGGGTTTAGGTTAAAATTAGGCTTACGAGTTAACTTTAATATATAAGAAGATTAGGTGTGAGCATTAGGGTTAAAACAGTAAAATTATGCAATAGGGTTTAGGTTAAAATTAGAGCTTACGGGTTAACTTTAATATATACAAGAAGATTAGGTGTGAGCATTAGGGTTGTTCATGAAAATAGGAGATTAGGTGTGAGCATTAGGGTTAAAACAGTAAAATTATGCAATAGGGTTTAGGTTAAAATTAGGGCTTACGGGTTAACTTTAATATATAAGAAGATTTTAGCTTGTCTTGTAAAATTGATCTTTATTTAGACCTAATTCAGACATACATACCCAACGACTTGAATCACCTCAACAAGTTTGCGTGGGTAAATTTATCGGTCTTTTGATTTTTGCAAAATCTATACCGCAATACAACTCTGTCAACATCTTTGGACAACTCAAAATAAACACCTTGTTGATACTTCCGTCAAATATTTTAATCAACTATGAAAGCCTGCAAAACAAACAATTTTTTTTTGTGGTGGCTGGGGTTCGAACCTGTAACACCCCGTTTTCCCAACGTAAAAATTTCATTTATTTAATCAGAGTAATTCACATAAACGGAATGTCACACTTCTTTTCTTAAAATCATAAACGGAATAATTAATTAATTATCCTTCAAAATTCAATAACATAATATTTAATACTTCGCAGCGGAATTTATTCGAACATCTAAAATAATTTTGGCACGAAGGCCTCATCAAAGTATCTCATAAAAATCCAATTAACAACTTAATCATGTAAATTCATAAGCAATACGTAAGGAATAGAAAAGCATGCAACAAAGTTCCCATCCTGTTACGTATCAGAGCATCTAAAGACACACATGAGAGATAATCCACTCACGACAACAATCTAACAACAACTTAAACTCGATCACCTGCAAGTTACTCATACAAAGAGCAACATTTCCAAGCAGAAGGGGTGAGATTTCACAAAACAATAATATCAAGCATATAATTCATTAATTATATTTAACAACATAGAATTTGCCTAATAATAATCCTTTATGTAATGATTCTTAATAACTCAACCAACTTCTAATTATTATTAACTTCATATTCATCGCATTATATACATCATCACTTAGCACATAATAATCAAATCATAATCATCATCATATAGCATCATAAATCATCACATCATAAACATCATCTTATAACGTTAATAAAATCCCTTTTCTTTATACTTTAGACTTTATAGTATTCATAAAATACTAATTGATGATTGATGATAAAGCAAAAGACAATGTATTCATAAAGTTAATGATCTACATATTGTTGAGTTATTATAGATTTGACAACTATTTTGTGTAAATTGAACTAGAAGGATATCATAATTATGAGGTTTAATTAATTGTTTGTGCAAAATTTGAAAATAAACAATGTTTACTCTGAGTGATTTGAATATGTGCAAAACGAACATGAACAAGTTTGGAAAAATTATGTTTTGCAAAAGTGCAATGTAATGAGTCAAATAACTTAAAGAGGCAATATAGGAAATTTGAGTGTGGACTTATAAATAAGAGAATGTCACGGAAAAAGGGTATGGAAATTGTGATGCCATAAGCATCTTCTTTTCTATCTCCATTCTCCTTCTCGATTCTATTTTAATTCTTTGCTTCTTTATTGTACTCATTCAAACTTGTACTTTGGTTATGAAACTTATTTTACTTCTCTAGTTGAAGGTCTGTTACATGGAGGGAAGTCGAAAATTGGTGTTTTAAGCTATTTTAAGATGTCTAGGGTTGTTGCTAAAAAACGAAAAAAGAGGTCTAGGGTTGTACCATATTTTCCTTGATTCCAAATAACTTTTTTTTAACTTCAATTTTTTTTGGGAAGGAAACAACAAAAATATTTATTAAATGGAGGTGAGAAAATTACAATAGGTACTCAACTCACAACCGAGGCAAAAGAGCAAGAGTATTCGACCCACCGAAACAAACACCCTACACTAACTATTGAGGCAAAGCAATGAATTCGAATTCATTATACAGACAAACACCCCTTTTATTTCTTGCAATAGAATCCAACTCCTTAAGATTGTTTTAATCTTCCTTAAAAAAAAAAAGATTGTTTTAATCTCATCGACCAAGCCCTCAATATCCGGAATCTTTAAAGAAAAAAAAAACTCAATTTTGCGCTTTTCAAGTCTTTCAAATAGTTGTATGTCAAATAAAAATAAGCCGTTTCCGAGCAAAAAAATTCAATTTCTAGCTTTCTTAACAAGTGCCATGGGGGCACTGGTTAACACAACCCTACAAACAAACACCCTTTTTATTTCTTACAAATTCCATAATATAGAAAATGTATGTATGGGGTATGAACCTTGTTGCATGCATGCATTGTGTTCTCAATGATTTTTGGTTGGAATGATTTGATATGGTGTGTTGAGTTTAAAGTTGTTGCTTGCCTTTTGCATGCCTTGACATGTTAATTGTTGATCTTTGATAGTTCAATCCCACCCTAATTTGTGCTTGGTAAGCATTCTAACTGATTTGAATATGTGGAAAACGAACATGAATAAGTTTCGAAAAATTATGTTTTGCTAAAGTGCAGGGAAGTCGATAATTGTTGTATTGAGCTATTTTAAGATGTCTATAGTTTTCCCATATTTTCCTTGGTTCCAAATCACTTTTTTTTAACAACAATTTTTTACTTTATTTTGAAGGAAACAACAGAATTATTTATTAAATGGAAGTGAGAAAATTACACTAAGTACGACTAAGGGTCTAGTCTAGATGTAAGACATTTTATATGTAGGGGCCGGGGTTCAAACTTTGGCTTTCCCACTTATTTACTTGAGTGGTGATTAAAATTGGTTTGAGTTTAATATGAAGTGATTTATATTTAAAAACATTAATTTAAAAATGATTTAAACAAAATAAATTTTGGATATTTAAAAACATCCAAACATATCAAAATTAGTTTTTTCAACTTTAAAATTGAAATCAAATATACACAAAAAGACTTAAGATTGCTTTTTTTGAGTAGGTATAAGTTGAACAATAATTATTAACTTTTCAAAATACCTACCAATCACCTGGTTTTTACTTAGTTTCTTTCTTTTTCCCATTTTTAGAAAAAGGCTTTAATCACCCCACTGCTCCTCCACTCAGCTGTATCCAAGCCATTGCTTTGGGATTATTTTTTAAAAAATTTTATTTATTTTCGTAAGTCATTAATATTTTCTTCAGGATAGATAAGGCATTGAAAACTGTTGAAAGAAACCAACAACATAAGATATTTGATTTCCTCTACCAACCTTCATCACTTATCTAGGGTTTCTCTTGTTACTTGTAGATTAGGATCTGCGTGATGGACAATTTATGATCATGATCGTGCCTAAAAACAGCGTGAATGTGTGATCATAATTGTTTTGTTGAAGTTGGTTTTGAATTTGTTTATAGTTTGTTTTTAGTCCCACGTTGCTCATGTTCCAGAGCCGTTGAGTGTATAAATATGCTTCAGTACTCTATTCCTTTGAGTTGTTTTTAGGATGAGATTCAAGTCCATTGAACATATTTGTGCATCTTCTCTAAGAAAGCAGCTTTTATTGTGTGTTCTATCATTTTTATTTCTTTTTGTAGTTCCTATGTGATAAACATAAGACCAATTTAGTGCAGCAGCACCGCTATTTCCAACGAAGAAATTTTCACGGGAATCACGAATTAATGTGCCGTGCACGTGGGTTACTTCTTTTTTAATTTAAATTAAAGGTGCAAATCATATCTTTTCTTTTAAAAGAAAAAGAAAAATCACAAATTGCGTGACTTTCTCTCTCTCACCCAAAAATTGTGCGACTGTCTCTTGGTTTTTGTTTTCGTTGCCGCATAGACATAGACAGTTTCATATTTGCATCATAATTGTTGCCTTCCCATTTTGCCTTCGTCTCATAGTCTCTGCATGTTTGTGGAACCACTATCTACCTCTTAAACAAAAGTTTCTATTTTGCTTTAGTTTCAGCAATTGGATTTACAAGTAAGTATTTGTTGGTATTTTTTTCTAGATTAATTTACTGATATTCAACCTATTAATTGTGTTTTCTTTTTTTGACTAAGATTAATTGTTTGGATAATTAATTGTAATTTCTTTAAACAAATTGTTTTAGTGCAAGAAATATCCAAATCATCATCTAGTGAAAGAGAAAATGAAGGAAACGAAAATTATGATGATAATTTAGGTTCAAATATTGTTTGTGAAGAGGTAGCCCCTAGTAATGAAATGACATTTAGCTCGGAAGCGGAAGTTACCTTGTATTACATGAATTATGCTCAACGTATGGGTTTCGGGATGAGTAAAATAAGTTCAAAAAATGGAGATGATGGAAAAAAATATTTTACTTTAGCATGTAGTCGTGCAGGAAAGTATGTGAGCACTTCAAAGAATCTTTTGAAGCCAAATGCTAGCATTAAAACACAATGTAGGGCAAGACTGAATGCATGTATATGTCTGGATGGAAGAGTTGTAGTTACAAGTGTTACTCTTGACCATAATCATGGCCTTAGCCCAAACAAGGCACGATACTTTAGATGTAACAAGAATATGGGGTCTCACATAAAAAGGAAATTAGAGATTAATGATCAAGCAGGTATCAATGTCAGTAGAAATTTTAGATCTATGGTTGTTGAAGCAAACGGGTACGAGAATCTCACATTTGGTGAAAAAGACTGTAGAAACTATATAGACAAGGTCAGGCGGCTAAGGCTTGGGACAGGAGACGCTGAAGCAATACAAAACTATTTTGTTAGAATGCAAAAGCAAAATAGTCAGTTTTATTATGTAATGGATGTGGATGATGATAGCCGTTTAAGAAATGTATTCTGGGCAGATGCAAGATGTAGGGCTGCATATGAATACTTTGGTGAAGTCGTAACTTTTGACACCACTTATTTAACAAACAAATATGACATGCCTTTTGCTCCTTTTGTTGGAGTAAATCATCACGGTCAATCTGTATTGTTGGGTTGTGCACTCTTATCAAAAGAGGATGCTAAAACTTTTACTTGGTTATTCACCACGTGGTTAGAATGCATGCATGGACGCGCTCCAAATGCCATTATTACTGATCAGGATAAGGCAATGAAAAAGGCGATTGAGGTTGTCTTCCCAAAAGCCCGTCATAGATGGTGCTTATGGCATTTAATGAAAAAGGTACCTGAAAAGTTTGGTAAATACTCAGAATATGAGTCTATTAAAGAACTTTTGCATGCTGCTGTATATGATTCTTTGAGCAAAAGTGATTTCTTAGAGAGGTGGGAAAAAATGATTGAATGTTATGCGCTACATGATAATGAATGGTTGAAAGGGATATTTGAGGAGCGACATCGTTGGGTTCCTGTGTATGTGAGAGACGTGTTTTGGGCCGGGATGTCAACTACACAACGAAGTGAAAGTATGAATTCATTTTTTGATGGGTATGTATGCTCAAAGACATCATTGAAGCAATTTGTTGAACAATATGACAGTGCATTGAAAGATAAGATTGAAAAGGAAAGCAAGGCTGATTTTGGTTCATTTAATTCAGTAATTGCTTGTGTAAGTCATTTTGGCTTTGAATCACAATTCCAAAAATCATTTACCAATGCAAAATTCAAAGAATTTCAAGTAGAAGTTTCTTCTATGATGTATTGCCATACTTCATTTGAAGAATTGGTGGGTTATAATTCTATATTTTATGTGATAGAAAGTAAGAAAGTATACGACAAAGCAAAAGATGTGGTATTCAAGGTGTCCTACAATGAAAAAGACTTTGAGATACAATGTACTTGCTGCTTATTTGAGTTTAAAGGCATTTTGTGTAGACACATACTATGTGTGCTTAAACTCTCTGGTAAAACAGATTTAGTGCCATCTCATTATATTTTTTCTCAGTGGAGGAAGGATATAAAGCGACGACATACAGTTATTAAATGTGGTATTGATAACTTGACTGGAAATGTTGAGTTACAGCGTGTTGGTAAAGCATGTGATGCCTTTTATGAAGTTGCTTCTATAGATATAAGCACCGAAGAAGAGTTATTGGAAGTGATGAATTGGATCAAGGACTTGAAAATTAAGTTAACTTGTAAAAAAAATTCTCCGATTATTATAGAAGAAGTTAATTCAATTCAAAATCAAGCGTCGAGAATTCTGGATCCCATAGTGGCTAGAGGAAAAGGGCGCCCTCCTTCAAAACGAAAGGCTTCTATAGTTGATAAAATTATAAAGAAGAAGATTGCAGGAAAAAAAACTCGAAGTAGCCAAAAAAGAACAAGTTGTCAAAGTTCAGAAGAGGTGATTTTGAGTTTGTAAAATTTATTTTCTAGAGTTGAACATTGTAGTATATATGTCTAATTTTAGTTTTATGGCAGGGCCTGAGCTCGCCTGTTGTTCAAAATACTACAAATGAAAATTTTATTAGATATGAAATTTTTGATGGGACTGACACACAAGAGAGTATTCAAGTAAGCAAAATTTATTACTCTCATTCTTCATTACATGCTGAACACTAGTTATATATGTTTTTTTTTATGTTTATATCTATAGCAGGAGCAAAACTACATCTTGAGCAGTGAAAATGTGAACACTTTAGCTCCATTTGATCGAAATGAAGAACATAGCAGTGCAATAAATCAGGTTTAAACATAGGATATATGTTTTATTTATATCCATTTCAGTATTTATACCATAAATTAATGTTTATCTCCCTGTGTATTTGTAGTGTGAGCAAGGTTATTTTAGCTAGGAAGAATGGATATGGTACTATAAACAATTTAGCTCCCTTCAATCCAAATCAAGAACATTTTGCTGAAGTAAACAAGGTGCATATATAGAATTTAATGTTGTTTGATTTTTATTTGAAAATTAATATCAATTGGATGCCAAAGGAGTTGGTGGATGAAATTAAATTATGCTACAAATTTGTTGGCCTTCTAGTCTGCTATGTTTTTTCTTCTCTGGTTTTTTCCAATTTAAGTCCCTGCGTTTATCTTAAGTGTGGTCCAGGTATTGTCTCTTATTGTATGGCAAAACAATGAGCTAGTTGTTTATTGTGCGGCAAAATCAAATTTTAATTAAAAAAAAATGCACTAATCTCTGTGTCTTTTTGTAGGAACAATATCATATGAAAGATCAGCACAATAACCATAGAGACACAAGATGACAGGCTGCTGTTTCGGTGGTTTTTTGAGGATGACAGTTTGGTTTTTCTGTTTTAGCCTTCTGTTAGTGCTCTGCAGCATTGCAGTTGTTGTTTGCTGGTTGCATTTTTTATGGGTGGCTCCTGTGCCTTTTTTTCCTTCTGTTTTCGCTTGCTTGCTACCGTTATGTAATTCATGGCTTTTTGCACTTCTTGTGCTAAGCCATCTAACATCATAAAGACATAATTCAGTCACTGCTTTTGCAACATTTTAGCTTTATCTTGTATTAGAATTTTGATATTTTCATTTGGATGGATTGTCATGTTATTTGGAAGGATTATTATTTAATATTATAACTGGAAAGACACAAATTGATGTTCTTCAAGTTTCATACATTGAAATGTATACATAGGCATTGTCGAACTTTTCCCTCAATGCTATTCATAATGATTCCCTAACATACAGTATCATTGTTGAACAATTCCTACTGCACTTTAAGCTATGATTTTTTTAAGAATGAACAAAGGAAGCTACTTGCAAAAGAGTAAATATTATTACACTACATGGATAGTCTTTAACAAAAGACATCCTAAGAACCAAATGCTCACTATTTTTCCTAAACATCATAAGGTTCTCCCTCCCTTTGTAGTCTCCACTATACAAATGAGCTTAAACAGCTACATCCATCAAAGCTTGACAAAATCTAGCTCTGACCAAAATATCTCTCTTTTTTCTTTCTTTCTTTTTCAATAGTTTAACCAAAATATGTTTACAAGTGTATATAATTACAAGTCTTCAAACAGTAGCATCATTTTAATTTTATATGGAGCTCCTCCAAGTTACCCATATAGCCACCAAATCCAATGGCACTCCATATTTGATTCTGCTACAGCCACAATGCATCTGATATGAAAATTCTTTAAAGCAGCTTCAAATGGTAGAATAAGATACCGATATATGTCTCTAGTATACAAATAACATATCAATTGTAACTCATAAGTCTTTCCATGAAATTTCCAACAAACAGAATGATCAAACAAAATGCCAATGTCACAACTAGTATATCAGATTCCATCAGTACTAGAAGACAACAATTACCAATACAAGTTGGAAACAAAAACCTACTCCATGGAAAATCTAGAAGCCAATCCATCTAAATTGGACTCAAACAACATATTTAAAGAATGAATTATTAGGTTTTTATATGAGGAACAAGGTAATTAACTAATTAAGAGAAAGTAGACTCAGAGTTGCAACATTAAACTCAAATACGGAATCAGCGGAAATAACGGTACACTCGACTTAGGGAGGAAAACGGAACCAGGGGAATTGATCGACAAACGATAAGAAACGAGGGTTTTAAAGTTTGAGAAGTGGAAGGAAATCAGGGTGAATCATTTCAAAAGATTCATGAAAGCATGGAAAGAAGAAGAAGAAGAAGAAGAAGCCGGGTATTTGTGTCGAGCATGGGAAGAAGAAGAAGAAGAAGAAGAAGACAAGGGTTTTAATTTGGTAACCAATTTTTATTTTTATTTAAAAAAAGAGAGTGAGAGAGAGATAGACTTTATGCAATTATTGAGGTTACCCAAGTCATTCGTTGATTTCTTAGAAATCACTCTCGTGGGATTAAGCATTTCTCTTTAATGCAGTTACGATGAAATTCTTGTGTGCTAACATATAATGATACTTTTTTGATTAATTTTGATTAGTAGTTTTCTTTAGCATATAATGTCACGTTCTAGCCGGTCATCCTTTATTGTTTCTAAATGTGTACATTATTTTACCGTCTTTATGGATTAGATACAGTGATACACTATCTTTTCGATTGAATTGGCTACTGCTAAAAATGACAGATGGACTAATAGAAACCCTATAGTTCCTTACTTGCTGAGCATGCTAAAGCTTTCTGTTGATTTTAGTTAGTTATTATATGAGTAAGCTGTAATCAGTTAAAGATCACATTCTTTATATTATTAGACTTTAGAGTAATCATAAAAACTGCTTGATGATTGATGACAAAGCAAAAGACAATGTATTCATAAAATTAATGATTTACATATTGTTGATTTATTATATAGTTTTGACATACTATTTTGTGTAACATGAACTAGAAGGATCTCATAACTATGAGGTTTAATTACTTGTTTGTGCAAAATTTGAAAATAAACAATGTATATTCTGACGTGCGTTTCTTTTCAGTGAGTACGGTGACCCAATATCTGTCAAGGAACTTGCTGCTTGCGTCTCTAGCTATTATGGTGGCTCAGTGAAACCGACTGTCGTGTAGTCATTTTTAAGTTGTATTTCTTCACACTTCATATTAATAACCAATCTATAATGGTGCTGCAGACCTTTTAGATGTGGTGCCATACTAGGTGGTTATGACAAAGATAGACCACAATTGTACATGGTCGAGCCTTCTGGCGTCTCTTTTATGTAAATTTTGACAATCACCTGCTGAAGGTTAAACATCATGTGTAGCCTATGTGTTACACTTTGAAGGTTAACAGAAACTACTGAGTGTGTTACTACATGTAGCTTTTTTTTGTGCCAGGTATCCATGAGTCGAGAACTTGGGTTACCACTTTTAATTAGACTTTTCTCTCGATCATATTTTATCCTTTCACAATTCTCAAACTCGAGACCTTGTTTAAAGGATCAAAATTCAGTAATACTTGGACCGATAATGTAATGTTGGTGAGAAAGTATTTATTTTCCAGGTTACAAGGTGACAAAGCATCTAAGAGAAAGAAAAAAAATTCTAAAGAATGATTCTAATAATAAGGGAAATAGGCAGGTGTAATGTATAGACACACAAATACATTGAACTTGTTTCTTCAAAAATTGAACTTGTTTCTTCAAAAAACACTTTGAAGCCATACTCTTTTTAGAAAAAGAAAGACATATTCAAATCTTAATTTTTTTTGTTTACCATGTTAGCGGTGCAAAGTTTCAATCGTTGTTTAGCAATGATTAATATCTATCGAATAATCTATATGACACATAAGGTAGGTTCTTTCAAAGACGAATGTGAATAATTTTTCATTTCCTCGGTCCTATCTCTTGTGCAACACCTTTAAATGTTACCAGGCATGACACATCTTTACAACTTTTAGCTTAAAATTTAAGTATCCAGTGTTGCAATAGATTTAACGTTTTTTCATTGATAATATATGTTTGTTTTGAAAATTTGGTTGTAAACATAGTTTCAGAAACATCGTTGATTTTGTTATCTACCAACAGATATATATTTTTTTTTATATGGGTGTACCAATACTAATGATGGTTATATAAATTTTACTTATGTATTTTGTTGATTTACATTTGATACTTTTGAATGGAGTTACAAATATAATCTTGCTTGACATTTTTATTAAAAAAAAAACTCATTATTAAGTTTGAGAGGGAAAACATCCCTCACTAAATATTATATTTTACCACATTTGGTTACGACTTTGGGTCGTCACTAAATCTGTCGCTAATATCATTTATGATGGAAATGTACTACTTCTGCGACGAATTCCTACCATCTCCATTTTTCTAGTAGTGGCATATATAAAATGCAATATTACATAGTCTAACAAAAAGAATCAACAAAAATTATAAAAATTAAACTCAAATTACAAATCACTTATTCTTTATGTGAAAAAGAAAAAAAAATCACATATTATCTTCACCCCTACCTCCAATTATGTCACAAAACTATTAGGTATCAAATAAGTAAAAACATTGCGAAGGATATGGATTTCAACTATCTGAGATGCAGATGATTACTAATCTTCCTCTAAGAGAATTCGCTAGCCACTTTTATTGGGTTTGAGAACATGGCTTGCCACATTTCAAGAGTCTTTCCGTCCAGCCATGTTTTTTCTATCAACAATGCTCGAACTCGAGACATTGTTGAAACCAACTCTAGTTATACTCAAATCAATGTAAGGTCAAAGAAAGTATCTAATTACATAGTTATTACTAATTTGTTTTTCAGAATTCCTTTAAATTAAAAATAAAATACATTCACTTTTAAGAATTGGAGAAGGGAAAATATTTTATTAAATAAATTGGAACTAAAAGTCATTTTACAAGACTATTCTCATCGAGTCATCACCTCATAGACATAACTAGAATACAAAGAAACAACTCTAAATGAAACTATGAAACAATCCAAATTATTATTCCTTCTAAAGAATTAATTTATTTTTCAAGATTTAAATATTTTGTGATAATTTGAAAAACTTGAGCACTTTGTCGAAGATTTTCAACATATGTTGCGAGTAAAGGGCTGGTTTTATGTTTATGTAGACTATCAATACATTCAAGAATGTATTTCATAATATCAGCTGAATCTTTAGCCATGGCTGGATACTTTCTGAAAGACAAACTTACTTGTGCATCCGTAAGGCTAGAAGTAACACTATCTGCATGGTTCAAAAGATCAATATCACAACGATAATAATAGTTTGCTACCGTATCATTTTCAGCACTTCGAACCAAATTATGTATTAGGTTAAGTGTGTCAGACGAATTATTATTAAGCACATCAATTGTGTATCGTGCAAGGTCGACAAGATCTACACCTTTTGCACCTCCTGGCTTCGAATTGAGAAGATTTGAGCAATACGAAGGATTGGATGCTTCTTTGCAAATGATATCCACATCAACAACTTTGGCTGAGATTGAATTGGAGGAAGCAACACATAGAATCAAAAGCACCAACAAGAGAGAGGAGTTTTGCCTCATCATTTTGTGTTGTTTTTCTTTATTATTTCTCTTCTTTTACTTGTGTTTTGCTTCTTGATTTTACACATGGCTTTATAGAGTATTTGGATGAATATGTTAATAGAGTTTAATCAGAATATTTGTCAATTTAAAGTTATTTATCAAATGATATTTTGTCACATTTAATGAATATGACAATTATTATGTATTCATATTCATTAATTTGATGTGACAATACATCATTGGACCCATTTGTAAAATATATTAGGAGTAATTAGTATGTTACATATGGCAATGTGCAATGATTTTACACATGTATCCTATGTGTTGCTATCTCAAATAAATATGATAACTCTTGTGTTGTCATATTCATTAATTGAGTCGCATATAATTGAATTCATATATATATATATATATATATATATATATATATATATATATGTAAAATAATGGTTCAAATATACTAATTTTATTATATTCCATATGAACTGATTATTCTACCTAAAAATAACTAATTAGTCTTAATTGCTGGTCAATGACAATAAATTATATAATTTGGTCAATTACAATAAAGTGATTTTTTATAAAGTGATTCTTGCCAATTAATAAATTTTTTCCAAACTTTGCTTAATTGCAATCCGTTAAAGCAGCCGGTCATTATTATAAATATTTCTTTTTTAAAGTTATTGTAAAACTGATATATTTCTACTTTATATAATATAGTTCACATACGTTAGTTTTTTTTTTTTTTTTTTTAAGAATATACGTTAGTTAGTTCTTTATAACTATCGTAACTTCTAGTTTTTTTTACTTTTTGGTTACATAGTAACTTCTAGTTTTTGTTAGTGATTCTAGTTTTGTTGAAAGATTGTTTTTTTTTTTTTTTAAAGATTTTGTTGAAAGATTATTAGTGACTTTTTATTTTACATTTAAGTCTCAACCTTTTTATGATGTAAATATGTTTATGAGTTGGTTTTGACGCGTGAGAATTTATTAATTAGCATGAGAGTTTAATATTTTCTTCTTTTTTTTTTTGTTGAGGGAAGTTTAATATTTTATGATATTCATAAATAAACATATTCCATCCAAAATAATGAGTTTTTCTATTCACACCCTATATATTTTTGGTTACACCCAATTTTTAAAATTTTTTTTTGATAATACCAAAATTGTCCTTTTATATAAATTTTCTTAAAATTTTGATTTCATTCATTGTCACTCTAAAATTTCACTCTCTTTCACCCATCAACGATCAAACAATCCTGATGTTCAATTAATCTCTATGGAAGATTAAAGAGTGAATCAAAATATCTTTCATTCATACTCGATTGCATATAAATAAGTGAATTTTTTCTTCTTTTTCAGTAATGCTGGTTTCAATTTTCTTCTTCTTGTTCAACTGCAATGTACGACAGTTTCAGGTTTACATTGTTGAGGTTAACTTAAATTCAGTTTAAGTAGGTTCATGTAAACTTAGTTTACATAATCTACTTAAACTTAGTTTACATAACCTATTTAAACTGAGTTTAAGTATGTACACTTAAACTCAATTTACATGACCTACTTAAACTAAGTTTACATGTACATACTTAAATTGATATTACGTATAATCATTGAACAAGGTTGAACTTTTAGATGTACACTTAAACTGAGTTTACATGACCTACTTAAACTGAGTTTAAGTATCTATACATAAACTCAGTTTACATGAGCTACTTAAACTAAGTTTACATGATCTACTTAAACTGAGTTTAAGTATGTACACTTAAACTTTTTTACATGACCTACGTAAAATAAGTTTACATGTACATACTTAAATTGAGATTACGTAGAATCATTGAACAAGGTTGAACTTTTAAATGTACACTTAAACTCGGTTTACATGATCTACTTAAACTGAGTTTAAGTATGTACACTTAAACTCAGTTTACATGACCTACTGAAACGAAGTTTACATGACCTACTGAAACGAAGTGAGGGAAAAAATGAAGATGCTTTTTGAAAATTAAATTTTATGGAAGGGTAATTTTATCATTTTGGGATGCAACCAGAATTAAACAGTGTGTAATTAGAAAAACTCCAAAATAATTAATAAACATATTCATGATTTTATAAATTTTATTTTCATTACACTTTTTTAGTCTATTGGTTTCATTGTACTTAACGAGAAACATATATTTCGGTAATAATTTTATAGTAAATTAATTTAGAGAGACTGAGTTATATATGATTGAGACATTCGATTTTATCCGATTCAGTCATACGGTTCGACAAATGACTCAATGATTCAACTATTAACTCAGTGATCCAATAACTTTACTGAGTCGATGAAGACAGTACAATTTATATAAAACTATGATTATGATAGAAGAATACTTGTTTCCAAAAAAAAAAAAATGATTATCTGGTAAAAATAAATAAAAATATTTGCTTATCGTGATGATCAAAGAGAGGATTATTAAATATTGGTCCATCTAATATAAACAATAGTCTAAATGCTGACCTTTACACTAACTCCATCCATAATTTTAAAACCCTTTTAAGAATTTCTTTATCCATTTTTATAAGACATTTTTCAAATTTTAACGTACGATAATTATTTCTTTATCACTTTATCCATATTTATGTTACATATTTTTCCTGCATTATATAATAAATATTATATGAGAACAATAACTAATTCATTCTCCTAAAGGGTAAACATGTAAATCGTCCACAAAATTAATTTAACAATCAACTTTTTTAGTTCTTGTATTTTTTCAAAAAGGTTTTATATTTAGGGAGACGAATGTAGTAATTTTAAAGTCTTGATAAAAGGAAAATCTAAATAGCCGTATAGTGTCAGCTGCCGTACCCACCGCTTCCACTCTCCTCTCCTAAATCTCACACGATGTAGCCACCGTCGGAGGTGATGTGACGAGGTATTCCCCATCCTCCGCATCACCTGTAAACACCAACATCGGTCGTGAACCCTTTGGGGTCCCCTTTCCGTTGCCTTTTCCGTCGCGGTTGTTCTCACCTACCGCAGTCGATCCCATGGAGATATGAGCTCTGGTTGGTCCGTCTCTGTAACCCCTATAAACATCTAGTTTACATTGGTTTTTCTGGATCCGGTTCGATCAAAGATTGAGTTCTCCTTACATTTCTAGTGTTGTCTTTGTTTGAGTGTTAACTTTGTTTGAAGGTGTTGCTGGTGTTTTGTGGGCTGTTTAATTGACTGTATTGGTCATTGTTTCCGTGTTCGTTCAGGTAATTTTTTGGTGGCTACAGTCTGTTGATATGAGTTTTGGGGGACCGATTTGCGCTTTGTTTTGTGCATATAAGAGTAGGGGGTGTTGTGCCTCTATTGTGGCTGCATTTTTGTTTTGAAGGGGAAATTTTATGTTGATGTTGTGGCTTTGAGTGTTTGTTTTGTGAGGGTGTTGTAACGCCCCATTTTTATTTAATTATTTTTAGTTAATTTAAAGTCTTTTATATGATTTTTAAATGATTTACGTTGATTTTGTGGTGTGGTATATTTTATTAAATGACTATTTTATTATTTAATAGAATAAGTGAGAAATAGGATTTAATTGGAGTTTGGGGGTTATGCGAGAATTAAGTAAACTTAGGGGGAGTAAAGTGAATATTGGGAGATTATATTTATTAAAGAATTAGAAAATAGAAGTGGGGGAAGCAGTTTTTACGTACAACAGAGAAAAGGGAGAAAAGTCAAGAAAAGGGAAGAGAACCAAGAAGGGCTGCGATTTCGATTATCTAAGGTAAGGGTGAGGCTAACTTACATTAATTTTAGTGTATATGATTCTGATTATGTTTTAACAAAACTTATGAATAAATTTGGAGAATTGGGAATTAGGGTTATGATGAGAATTGATGATTAAATGATGGAATTAGGGTGAATTGATGTAGAAATGATGAACAGACCTTAGATGTTTCATATATTGATGTTTAGAATCAGTTTTAAGGTTAGAACAATGGGTTTGGGTGAATTTTTGAGAAAAACTGTAACCTGGCCGTACTGTTATTCATCGCTCGCCTCCCGAGTGATGAACCTCGCCATAGCGAGTGATGAAGATCATCGTTCGCCTCGCGAGCAGGAGTTGTTCGCCTCGCGAGTTGCATTTCGCAGCTCGCCATAGCGAGCAAGTTTACTCGCCGTAGCGAGTGTGGGCAGAGAGCTTGCACAATTTCGCATTTTTGAGCTGTGAGTTTAACCTTGGATGTTTATGAGGGCCTGAACATGTACCTTAATGATTAGGCAAAGTTTTAGAATGAGATTGAACTCGGGAATGAGACAGAATGGATCCTTGAGCGTTATACCCTAACTCGCCGTGGCGAGTAGAGGCTCTCGCCTCGCGAGCTAGTGCTTGACAGACTGCGTTGTTAGGATTTCATGTGACTTTGTCGCACGAGAGGCTGTGAGTTGAACCTTGAGATAGCAATGAAAGATGTATAGGATTTAAATGATGAACTGTGAAGCTGGATAGGGTAAATTGAGGTTATTAATGTGATAAAAATTGTATAAGTAATACTTGGATTATGTGAAAATGCTAGACATCGTTGGATTGTATAAGATATTGTTATATCATGATGTTGTATACTGTTGTGTTGCTGTTGATTGATTATGATTGTTAATGATCGCTGGTTTATACTTAACTGCATTCAATTAGAATGTACAATGTGTTGGTTCGAGTTGTAAGTGGCGAGTTGTCGTTCTAAGTAACGGAGTCATAGGTTGTTGATGTTGATCAAGTTGGGGAGTGAGTCATAGTTATTATGCACGGTCGTTGTCGTTGGTTGTCGTTGTCGTAGTTGAGTTGTATGCTGATATACACAAGTTGAGTCCTTCATGATTAGGAATCTGTTGAGGGCTTATGCCCTGGAATGCTATGTCATTCAACTGTTGAGGGCTTATGCCCTGGAATGCTTTGTCATTCAAACTGTTGAGGGCTCATGCCTTGGAATGCCTTGTCATTCAAATTGTTGGGGGCTTATGCCCCGGAATGCTTAGTCATTCAACCCGTTGAAATTAGTACCACGTTGTTGTTGTTGTAGATGTTGTTGAGCGAGTTGGTGTTGTAGATGTTGTTGAGAGAGTTGTTGTGGTTGATGTTGTTGAGTGTTGTTGAATGAGCTGTTGTAGTCGTTGATAAATACTGATGTGTCGTTGTTGTTGATTGGATTAGTAAGTGTTATTAAAATTGAAGAAGTATGAATATTATCATTGGGTATATGTTGTTAATTATGTTATTTAATTAAGTTGATGATTTATATATATATCTATTATTATTGTTTGTGAATCTCACCCCTTCTGCTTGGAATTGTTGCCCTTCGTATGGGTAACTTGCAGGTATTGAAGAATATTAGAAGTGGTGGCTCAAGTGTCTTAGGGCTCTGATACGTAACGGGATGGGAAATTGTTGTCGTGTTTTCATTCCTTATGTATCATTATGAAACTGTTGATGTTGAATTTAATCTTTACAGATATTTTGTTGAGGCCGTGTGCCAAAGTTTTATTGGAAGTTGTTTAATGTTGAAAAATACTTTCCGCTGCAATGAACTGATATTTTATCAAAGTTGATTTTAATAAATAGTACTTTATTCTATTTATGGATTTTTGAAAAGCAGTGTAACATGCCCGTCAGATGTTAAACTCTGATTTACTTTTATATTTATGTTGTTGGGAAAACGGGGTGTTACAGGTGTTGTTTTTTATTTATGAATTATTAAAGAAGGGAAAAAGGTGTGTTTTTGTGCGGTGATTGATCTTTTTTGGAGGAAGAACGATGTATTTGGGGGCATGGTCTTTGGTGTGAGAATCATGTATGCCTCAAAGAGGGTAGAGAGGTCTTGGTGTATTATGCAGCGATATTTGTTTTCGTTTTGGGGCTGATTGTTGTTGGTTTTGGCGTTTGAGGGGTCTAGCGTTTGTGGCGTTGTCGTATTGGAGGGTTTGATTTTTATTGTGGACATGGGTTTTGGGTAGGATGAAAGCAACGTCTTGTTTGCTTTATGAATGACGTTGCAATTCCGAAATATTGTTCCGTCACGTAGATTGTTGTGCATCAGGTTGTGTCAAACCGAGGTGCAGTCGTTGAGTAGTTGTGACTGTTGTCTCTCAACTTTGACAACAATGATTGATTGTTTGTGGTTCTTAATACTAGTGGTAGTATTGGAGGTGAGGAACAGTTGTAGTGTTTTATTACTCTGCTGATGTTCTGTTTTCGGTGTGTAGGTGGGTGCACAGTTTGCGCTGGTTGTTTTTTGGGGTGTTGGGAGCTGATTTTCTGGTTTGGTTGGGTCTTTCGGTTGCAGCAGTTCTGTTCTCTTGGATGCATTGTTGTGCTAGGACTTTTGTTGTTATCCTATTGATGGTTTAAGTGTTTTTTACATTCTACAATTGAGGTTGTTGTTTGACTTTAGGCGACATATTTTAATTTTTTTCTTGGGATGTGTGTATATGTTGGTTCTGCGCACCATTCTCACCTTGAGGTCGGTTGCGTTATTAATACATTTTAGCCTTTTAAAAAAAATGTAGTAATTTTACAAAACTAAGAATACAAAAAAAAAGTATGAACAAGTCGGCCCTAGTTTTCTCTTTCTAGGTTTTCTCTTCGAGTTTCTTCATTAATGGGTGATTTTCATATAATTCTTGGGAAGCAAGGAGAAGTGTCTAAGATTGAGTTAAGGGCTGTTAGTAGCATTAGTATTGTTGTTGTTGCTGTTTGAAATGAAAAGCTAGAAGCTAAAAGTCAAAAGTTGTTCCGAAAACTTCCATATTTGATTATTGAGTTTAATATGTTAGAATTTCTGTAAGACTGGTGTAGGAGATGTGTGTACATATTTTCTTTGATTCTGGAAAATTTGAGTTGAAATTTAATTGTCTAGAGGTCATAAGCTGTCAGTTAAGCTGTTTTGCAAATTTTGCCTTAAATGACTATGTTGTGGATTAACCTGCTGTATAAGTGGTTCATGGGGCTGAGTATATATGTTGGAACATCTTTGTTAAAGGCTGGGTCGAAATTAATTTGATAGAAGCCATAAGCTGTAATTAAGCTGTTTCGAAGTGCTTAAATAGCCAAACGGCGTACTTCTGGTGCAAGGACTGAAATGGAAATTTCCGTGTATGCTGGTTGATGAAGTAAGAGTATGCCAAGGTGAGTTCCTTTAGCTTAGAACGCACCTTTGGGGATCGATTATGATTAGGTTAGATTATTGAGATAACATAAATAATTAGACCATTTTTATGATTTTTTGACTTTTGTGCAAGCATGACTATTATGCCATATGAATGGTACATTTGAAGTAGAATAAATATAAGATAGTTAGAATGATTATTTCTTGATTAGGCACCCTTACTTGTTTATTCTACAATCTCTTTTATGTTAATAAGTATGTTTACGTTAGTATAAATGTTGGAGGGAAATTAGCAAGACAATTGATGTATATATACCGATAAAAATGATTTGAAAGAAAATTTTAAATGGAGCCTATTAGTAACATGCTCACGGTGAATTATAGAAAATTGGTGAATTATAGAAAATTGCAGAAAAATGGAAATGAGTAAAAGAAAATGAAAATGAGTAACATGCTCATAGAAAAGGAAAGGAAAAAAAACTTATATTTGTTAATGATATGAAATTTAAGTCAAAGAATTATTTGGTTAGTATAAAAAAAAAAAAAAAAAACTTATATTTTTCAATTATGAAACCAAGGAAAAATTTTAAGGACCCTCCAACATGAATACTAACATAGCATACGCATATTAACATGAAAGTTATGATTAGAATGAATTAGCTACGAAGCATTATTTCATTGGTCATTTTACCAATCATTGAAAATGAGAAATTTTAGTTATGGAACTTCGGTTTAGTTACCCGAAACTAGTTGTTATTAGAAAAGAATCAGAGACATACTCAGATAAGTATGTCAAAGTATAAGTTATACTAGAATACGATATATTGGATATATGATTGAGATTATTATTATGATTATGGTGATTATGCTTATGATTAAAGTTATGAGTATGACTATGTTTATGATATAATCAAATTAGTATTCAGACATCGATTCTAGTTATCCACTGATCGCTCATTATGCATAATAAAATCATATAAACATGAAATGGGTTGAGTTTAGTAACAGATGGTGATCCTAGGTTCCTAGAGATTGCCTACAACCTAAGATAGGTGAAACTCACTTAGACATTTTGTCTCACCTCAATCCTTTTTATTTATTTCATATGTACACATTATTATACAACATGATGGTTCGTGAAGAGAAAGCAAAAATAGCTGGACCATATAAAGTTCACGTCAGTGGTATTATTTCAGAGGCATAAGACGAGCATTTCCATATCTTATTCAAAAGAAATTTTTATTATTGTGATTTTAATGTATCCACTGCCAAGTTTAACACGCATGCTAGATATCCTAGGTAATGTCTAGTAGGGGTGTTACTTTAATTTTATCATATATTTTTGTAGATATTATTGTCGTTACATGCTATTAACTTGAATGGTGTGAGAGTGTTCACAGATTCATTCCTTACGTTTTTAACCGTGTTGAATGATGCAATCTCTTGATTCGATTTAAATGAATGAATATCATTGTTTTTGTCAAAAAAAAGTATGAATTACGGAGGCTAAATGTTGCTTATTACGACGGTCTTAGCCGCCATCATAAACCAAATTGATGTCTTCCATGACATCATATTTTTAGCGGCACAAAGTTAAAAACTGGGTTTAAGAAGAACCATTATTCAAGCTGTCATGATACACTTCAAAAAAAAGGCAGCTAATTTTTTTCCTGCTTCCAGAACTGACGAACCAAGCCCAAAAATAAGCGAAATCAAATAAGTTAAGATGATGCATTATCTGATCATTTTTATGTTTGATGAACGTAGAAACTTGCTTCCCAACGATTAACAATGATTTGAAATGATGATTTTGACATAAAAATTTGCACTTTTTGGGTTTTTAGAGGTGAAGAGGGAAAAAAAATGGTGCTTGAAGTTGGGACTAATGGGTTTTGTACCAAAATAATACAAGCCTGCAGCGTGAGTCAAGTCACGCTGGGTTGACAACCTGCTTGAGTTAATTTACGCTGAAAGCATTGAGCGTGACTTAAGCTACGCAGGGGTACTTTTGTCCATTCAGTTGGAAATGAGTGTTTTTTAATTTGAGAGGAGCAATTTTCTTATTTCTTGCTAGAATCCAACTCCATGAGATTGTTTTAATCTCATCAACCAAGCCCTCCACATCTGGAATCTTTAAAGAAGAAAAAAAACTCCATTTTGCGCTTTCTAAATCTTTCCAATAATTGTATGTCAAATAAAAGTAAGCCGTTTCTGAGCAAAATGACCTCGGTTCCACCTCTAGATGCTCCAGATACCAAACACTCCAAATCGCTTCTATAATCACATGGACATCTTAATTTTTCTCTTATTCATGATAATTGATTCCCTTATATTTGTAATTGCACTAAGTTTTAGATTGTTCCTTACACAACTTTTTGATGATTATATTTACTCATGTCAAGTATATATGGACTCGTTGAGATGTAATCTCACCTTATGTTGTTTAAATTCTTTTCACGTATTTTTGTACATTGGAAGACTGAAGAATAAATGACTCGGTAGTTATCCAATATGTGAACATAATTAACTCAATTAGCAGAGAAATTACGTTTTATATGTAGTATGTCGGAGTTTGAACTTTGGTTTTTCCACTTATTTACTAGAAAAGACGGATTTCTATTGTGTGGTGATAAAAATTGGTTTGAGTTTAATATGAAGTGATTTATATTTAGAAACATTAATTTAAAAGTAATTTAAACAAAATAAATTCTAGATAAAAAAAACATCCAAACATCAAAATTAGTTTTTTCAACTTTAAAATTGAAATCAAATATACACAAATACTTAAGATTGCTTTTATTGAGTAGGTATAAGTTGAACAATAATTATTAACTTTTCAAAATACCTACCAAACACCTTATTATTACATAGTTTCTTTCTTTTTCCCATTTTTAGAAAAAGGCTTTAATCACACCACTGCTCCTCCACTCAGCTGTATCCAAGCCATATTGGGATTATTATTTTTTTCAAATTTTTTATTTGATTTCGTAGGTCATTAATCTTTTCTTCAGGCTATATATAAGGCATTGACAACTGTTGAAAGAAACCAACAACATAAGATATTTGATTTCCTCTCCCAACCTTCATCACTTATCTAGGGTTTCTCTTGTTACTAGTAGATTAGGATCTGCATGATGGACAATTTATGATAATGATCGTACCCAAAAACAGCGTGAATGTGTGATCACAATTGTTTTGTTGAAATTGAGTTTGAAGTTGTTTGTAGTTTGTCGTTAGTCCCACATTGCTCATGTTTCAGAGTAGTTGAGTGTATAAATATATTTGACTACTCTTTTCCTTTGAGGTGCTTTTAGGATGAGATCCATGCGCATTTAACATGTCCGAGTATCTACATCCATGAACTAACCTTTTATTGTGTGTTCTACATTTTTATTTGTTTTGCGAGTTTAAACATCGGATTGATGATACTTTTTTATTTGTAGTTTTCTTTAGCATATAATGTCACGTTCTAGTTCCTATGATATACTTTAAAATTCTTTTAATGTATGTATGAAATTTTTCCAGTCTTATGCTGTAGCAGGTTTAGCTGCAGATGGAAGGCAACTAACTATGACTGGTTTGCTCCATTTGATTGCAACATTTACATCTGCCGATCACTATTTATTGTTTCTAAATGTACATCATTTTTCCGTGTTTACGGATTAGATACACTACCTTGTTGATTGAATTGGCTACTGATATAAATGATAGATAGACTAATAGAAACCCTATAGTTACTTACTGAGCATGCTAAAGCTTTCTGTTGATTTTAGTTAGTTATATGTGTAATCTGTAACCAGTTAAAGATCCCTTTCTTTATACTTTAGACTTTAGTATTCATAAAATACGCTTGATGATTGATGACAAAGCAAAAGACAATGTATAAATAAAGTTAATGATTTACATATTGTTGAGTATTCATATTGTTCATTAATATTTGAATCTTTCTTATGATACTTTAAACTTTTTTTAATGTATGTATGAATCTTCTTCCAATTTTAGGTTGTAGCAAGATTAGCTGCTGATGGAAGGCAAATCGTTGTTAGGGCTAAGTCTGCTGAAGCAACTAACCACGACTCGACGGGTTTGCTACATTTACTTCTGAAAATCCCCTTTTATTTCATCTAACGGAAATGCTTAAATTGACGACAGGCTTTGTTGTGTGACTTGCACGACTTTGTATTTCATTTATTGCTATTTCATATATTTTTATTTATTTTAATTAAAACTTAATTATAAAAAAGGGAGTGAAGCCACATATTGGTCGTGTGGTTTCGTGGGCAGGAAATTGTCGTGTCCTTTAGCACTGCTCTTCATCTAAACATATACATCTTTTTATCGTGTTAACCAATTAAATACACCATCTTTTTAATTGAATCGATAGATGGACTAATAGAAACCCTATAATGGTTTTTCATTTTCTCTCAAAAAAAAAAAAAAAAAAAACCTATAGTGGAAAATAACTTTTACTTAGTTAAATGTGTAATCTCTTTTAAGAATTGCCATAATATGCTTTGAATAAAATGGCGGGCTAATTTCTTGAGTAAAACCACGATATCACATTGGGTAATTTTTCTTCAACAATGCTATATATCAAGAAAGATTTTATCAAGACAGATTTAAGAATGACATGGCAGAATAATCACATTTGATTTTATCAAGAAATTGTCCCGAAATTAATGTTAGCCAATAAAATCTCAGCCTGATCGGAAATCATGGGGTGGTGGATGTTATGTATTTTTTTTTATGAAATGTTAATAAATAAGACTGAAATCTAAGAGTGATTATTCTACCATGTCATTTTTAAATCTTTTTGATATATAGCATTTTCCTTTTTTTTTTTTATGTGTAGTAGCAGTTTGAACCACAAAAATAGTCACTTTTATGGGTACTAATACAAATTCCTGGAACTAATAATTTTTTTATGGATACTAATTAAATACATTTTGTTAATGCATTTTTTTCGTTTATATGTTTAAATTAGACTGAAGACATGACACATCTTTACAACTACTTAAAATTTAGGATATGGATTTCAACTATCTGAGATGCAGATGATTACTAATCTTCCTCTAAGAGAATTTGCTAGCCACTTTTATTGGGTCTCAGAACTTGGCTTGCCACTTTTCACGAGTCTTTCCTTCCAGCCATGTTTTTTCCATCAACAACGCTCGAACTCGAGACATCGTTGAAACCACCTCTAGTTATACTCAAATCAATGTAAGGTCAAAGAAGTATCTAATTACATAGTTATTACTAATTTGTTTTTCAGAATTCCTTTAAATTAAAAATAAAATACATTCACTTTTAAAAATTGGAGAAGGGAAAATACTTTATTAAATAAAATATTGGAACTAAAAGTCATTTTACAAGACTATTCTCATCGAGTCATCACCTCATAGACAAAAGTAGAATACAAAGAAACAACTCTAAATGAAATAACTATGAAACAATCCAAATTATTATCCCTTCTAAAAGACTAATTTATATTCCAAGATTTAAATATTTTGTTATAATTTGAAAAACTTGAGCACCTTGTTGAAGGTTTTCAACATACTTTGCGAGTAAAGGGCTGGTTTCATCTTCATGTAGACTATCAATACATTCAAGAATGTATTTCATAATATCAGCTGAATCTTTAGCCATGGCTGGATACTTTATGAAATACAAACTTATTTGTGCATCCGTAAGGCTAGAAGTGACACTATCTCCATGGTTCAAAAGATCAATATCACAATGATAATAATAGTTTGCTACCGTAGAATTTTCAGCACTTTGAATCAAACTTCTTATTAGGTTAAGTGTGTCGGAAGTATTATCATTAAGCACATCAATTGTGTATTGTGCAAGGTCAACAAGATCTACACCTTTTGCACCTCCTGGCTTCGAGTTGAGAAGATTTGAGCAATACGATTGATTAGAGGCTTCTTTGCAAATGATATCTACGTCAACAACTTCGGCTGAAATTGAATTGGAGGAAGCAAAACATAGAATAAGAAGCACCAGCAAGAGAGAGGAATTTTCCCTCATCATTTTGTGTTATTTTTCTTTATGATTTCTCTTCTTTTATTTGTGTTTTGCTTCTTGATTTTATACATGGCTTTATAGAGTATTTAGATGAATATGTTAATAGAGTTTAATCATTATGTTTTGTCGATGTATAATTATTTTACACATACATGCAATGATGTATTGTCACATCAATTAATAAATATGACAACTCTTATGTTTTTATCTTCATTAATCGACATGACAACACTTCATTGGATCCATGTGTAAAATATGTTGGGAGTAATTAGTCTACTACGTCAATGGACAATGATTACACATGTATCCTAGGATGGGTTGATACGTCAATTAATAAATACGACAACTCTCGTGTTGTCCTATTCTTTATTTGACGTGGTAACACATCATTGAATTCATGTGTAAAATTATTGTTCACATATACCAATTAAATTCTATTCGATATGAACAATAATTTTAATTTGGTCAATTACAATGAATTTCTTTCTGGTCAATTACACCAATTAAATTCTATTATCGAACAATAATTTTAATTTGGTCAATTAGAATGAATTTCTTTCTGGTCAATTACAAATGAAATATAATTTGGTCAATTACAATGAATAATAATTAATGATTTTGTAAAAGAAGTGAAATTGTGTTTTTTAATCGTTGCTTAATTGCAATCCATTAAAACAGCCGGTCATTATTATAAATAAGGGAGCTACGGTGCAGTCATGAAACTGACTTTTTTGAAAAAGTTAATTTTAATTTTAATGTTTGATTCATTTTTAAATTGTTGATTAATGATCAATAGTAATTCATCTAGTAATGCTTGCAAGATTTTGGACTTACCGGTACTATTTTATCATTGGCATCTTTAACATGGAAACAGAGTTGCTGATATCATGTGATAGTCTTAAGTGTTACACTTTGTAGGGTGTTAAAACAAGGTAGGATAAAAATTAGATCAAGTGTATTCTTGTTAATATGATGAATTGATGATATTATGGGGACTGAACTTTTGATGTCACTGTACAAACAGTGGGGTGTTACTCACAACACTTTTGATATTATAGTGTTAACTTCACCAGAAAAGTCATTCTCATGACTTCACCATAGAATTTTCCTCTAAAATATTTCTTTTTTAAAATTATTGTAAAATTGATATATCTTGTTTCTAATATAGTCCACCTATATTATTTATTTAATGATTATCATAAAAGAATATTTGCTTATCATTATCATGATGATCGGATAGAGGCTTATCAAATATTGGTTCATCTAATATAGACAAAGAGAATAGTCTAAATGTTGACCTTTATACTGGCTCCATCCGTAATTTTAAAACCCTTTTAAGATTTTATTTATTTTTTTATAAGACACTTTTTAAATTTTAATTGATATAATTATTTCTTTACTACTTTACCCCTATTTATATTACATATTTTTCTGCAATATATAAAAAATATTATATGAGAACATTAACAAATGCATTCTTCTAAAGGGCAAACATGTAAATCAGTAGTAGTCGTCAACAAAATTAATTTAACAATGAACATTCATAATTCTTGTGTTTTTTCTAAAGGGTCTTATGTTTAGGGACACCAATGTAGTAATTTTACAGAACAAATACTACAAAAAAAGTATGAATTACGGAGGCTAAATCTTGCTTATTACAACGGTCTTAGCCACCATCATAAATGAAATTGATGTCTTCCATCACATCCTAATTTTAGCTGCACTAAGTTAAAAACCGGGTTTAAGAAGAACCGTTATTCAAGCTGTCATGATACGCTTTAATAAAATGACAGCTAATTTTTAGAGTAAAACGGCGATTTCACCCGCGGTAAAATGGCATTTTGAACCGCGGTAACATCACTTTAACAAGTACTACTACAAATTGTTGTTCATATATAAACTGTGAAAAGAAACAAAAAGTTAGGGAACAAAAACTGCATTTATACTTTAAGTAAAGGAACACGACCACATTTTCAAACACATGAAAACTTGATTTAATAGATAACAAGCAATCTAAGAAATGCTGATAGCTTCCTACTTAACATTTAATCAAATATCAATGAAGTTCCAGAATTTCACAAATATGTTCCTCAATAGTAGTCAATCGAACAAGCAATTTTCTTACATATAAAGCAAGATCCTTGATCCAAAGTTCAAAGTTAATCAGTTAATCCTTGATCCAAAGTTCAAAGTTTATAAAAGCACATCAAATACATCACCAGATGAATGTGAAAATAATCCATCACGAGAACAAGCAACATCATACAAACTCACTTGCATGTTGTTCAATCGCATCGATATTTTGCTGAAATAAATATGTATCTCTATCACTCTATGCATAATGTTCATCCATAAATAAAGCATAATATGCTATATTTGGTGTCCTTTATTTTGTTCTACAGACGGTAATTTCTAACAGCACATAACCTAGAAGTATATACAACAAAAAAACACGAGGTGATGGAAGGCATAAAGATCACAGTTATAACAAATTTGCTTGCCTTGCAATTTTCTAATCAATTAAAATTTTCGTTTTTATGAGTTTTATTTTGGATGATCCACATTTATACAACGCCATTTGCTTTGTTGTTTCTGCCTTACCGTCTCTATTCGGCTTAAACATAGATTTGATTATTAATAAAAAATTTCGTTAAAAAAAGAAATGAATGGAGTGCATTCAGTCAAATGCATTTGGTACTTAATTATATACTGAAATGCAGAATATAATCTAGGGCCGGAATCCAATTTTAGCTTTGATTCAATATACCTAGTCAAGTTAGGAGTGAAGCCTTTATTTATATTATCTTACAAGACTGAACGTTCAATGGATACTAGAAATGAAGCAATATTGATTTCATTATAAAATTTCATCAAATAATCCCGATGCTTCAAAAGCTTAAGTTGGGCCTCTTGGGATTTTAAGGGGTTTTCAAAACTTCAATCCTCTTACCAACATAAATTTGATAAACAATTAATCAATCTATGAAAGGATGATCACTAACAAAAACAAAAATAACGATGCTTCTACTCGGTCTACATGGTAATAACCCCTTCACTCATAATGATAGCTTATTTGAATGAAGGCTTAGAGAGAGAAGACGGTTTTTTTCTCTCGCTAGATCAGGAGAAAGGACACATTAAGGGAAAGCAACGACATTCCAACTAGGTTGGCTCCCAGATGAACCCCCATCCTATGTCGCCGAACTCAAATATTATTAATAAAAAGGGAAAATATATACAAGAGGGGGGACTAGACCAAAACTCTCAAAGGAAAAGAAAAAGAAAGGAGAAACATAATGAATTCAACCGCCTAAGGAAACCTATAATGAGACATACCACAACGGTCCAAATAAAACTCCACCTGAGGGTCAGGAAGTAAAACCGACAACCACCCCGCGCCATGGACCGAGTGACCCATATTAGAAAATTTATAATCATTGATCAGACGGAGATGGCTCACCCCTAGTGCGGGTTTTGTATGGCGGCTTACCAATATTAATTTTCTTTAGGTGCTGCTTCTGTTTCTTAGTTAAAACCGGCGTGAAAAACTATGGTTTCTAACAACTGAACTAGGTTAAGTGTATTGTTACTTCATCTCAAGGATTCTATTCATAGAACTATTTGTGTGCTCTACAAGCCAAGAAACAACTTTTGGGATTTTCAAAGGTAAGTATCCACTCGTGGGCTTTCCAAGCTAAGCAGTTCCGTAAGCTAAACACACCCTTGAATAATAAGTTTCACTTATTTATCTAACTCTCATCTATATGTCGTATGTGTGTGACCATGTATAATCTTGTAACGTTGAAAATAATATTAAATCTTACTTTTAATATTATAAACAATGAGTAATATCTAGGAACACATCACTGTCACCCAAGGGGCAATAATGTCATGTGATCTGACGAATTTCATCAGGTCACTCATGTCTCTCAACATGATGTGTGGAGTACCTATCAACCGACTTTATAGTTATCCTGTTTCGCACAAATGTATGAGCAAAAATAAAGTACTCGACTCCTACATCTAAGGTACATAGTGGTTCCAGGCCGAAGCATGTAATGCACCACCATCACTATGAGAGTAACTAATGACACTTACATAACATTCTATGTAGTATTATCATTGTAGGTCAATCAAATATAAATATTACTTCTAATATTTTTTATCTATATGAAGAAATGATAACTACTTACCCGTGATATGTACGATGTTATACATCTTTACGCACATAATAGTCTTTATGTTTTAATGCTATCTCATTTCATAATAAAGCTTAACTACATATACTTTAATAATATCATCCTCATATTTAATGGGGGTCTCATAATTAAGTCGTACATAATGTTCCATCAAATAGACTAATTATTCTATAGACTTTATTATTTTAAAACAAAATAAAATGTCAAAAGAAAGACCTTATATTGTTATACACACACCCTGTGTTCACTATTAAAATAAAAAAAAAAAATCAGTTTTTAGATTCGTTCAATAAATTATGTATGTGGACTATAATATAGATACCACATGCCATTTAGTCGATGAATCTAAAAAATACATTTTTGCTTATAATGCTGACCACAAGATGTACATATCAAAGTCATGATACAAAATCAAAACAAATCGATACATATTTTCTATTAGGGCTTACTCCAAGAGGGTCATGCCTTTTCCATTGTCCCCTTATCACATATTTCTATTGTTCCTCCATTTTTCCATGCAGCTCTGATTCATTAACATTAGAAAAGGGGACAGTTAGTCAAAACTCCCAGACAATGGAACAATGTAATGTCAATGACGTAACAAGTTCCAGTAACATAGTATATACAACAATGACATCCAAAACAATGTTACAATATCAAGGACAACTACATGTGCTTCAATGGTTTAAAAAATACATAATATTTCAAATATTATTTGCCATTATCAATCAAGATGTGTATAGACTAAATTCCTAAACAGTAACCAACTATAATCACAATAGCACAAAACATTTACCAACCAAAATCATATCAACCAATTTAAAAGGTTTATGAATAAGAAATTGTAAATTAAGAAAACAACATGCACATATGGATCAAGCGAACATTATAACATTGAACTCAAACCAAGAAGAATTACAAAGAAACCTTTATATTACATCTCCTATCTTGTGAAATCACAACAAAACCCTATCAAGATATACATTTAGCTCAAATTATATTTTTATCAACAACGTATGAAAACATCTCCAATATTGAAGAGTATGACAAAAGCCCTAATTTTGAGCATATAACAATGATTTCATAACACAATATACTATTCATAGTTCTAATTGCATAATCAAATAAGCAATATAATGAGGAAAAAACCCCAAACTAAGATGTCAAAAACCCTAACAATATAGATTGAAAGCAAAAATTTAGTATAATATGATTGAGAAACACAAATCAAGAGACATCACATACTTGAAATTCGATTTAGTAAATCAGAGATTAGAGTCAAAGTTAAGATAAAAACAGCCAAAAGGAAACCCTAGAAATGTAAAATTGAAAATAATAATACCCAAAAGGAAACCCTAGACTTAAACATTCAAATACCTTTTTTTTTTGTTACAAAGCTAAACAAAACAACAAAAAGAAAAGCCGGGAAAACAGGGAAAAAAACAAGAACTAATCCTTAAGAGAAAAAAGTTCTTGTTGCGTCGATCTTGAGAAGGCTCATAATATTACCCGGAGGAGAAGGATGGATGAAGAGATCCACATTTGATAAAGCTCCAAGTTTGGCCATAAAATCCGCACATTGGTTTCCTTCCCGAAGGGTGTGACCAAATAAATATTCAAATATCTAAAATTTTGGTTTTAGTCCATGAACTTTTATCTATTTTAAAAAATGGAGAATAAATGTGGTTTTTTTACAAAGTATAATAACATTCATCTACAAATATTCAAATCACCAAAATACTCATGTTTATGGGTCTGCAACGTTGACGACGCAAAAGTCATTGATTCAATCTGCACTTGATCAAAACTAATCTTTTAATCTGAATCAAATAAACACCACACTAAGACACACCCCACAAAGACGAGAAATCAAAATACACAAAGTCGTGTTAGACGACGAAATCACAAAAACAATCGAAAGAAAATTAAAAATATGTGAAAATATCTTATTTAACTAAAGGAAAAAAAACAATCCGGGACAATAATAAGTGATTGCAATTTTAATATTGAGGTTTGAACAACATAATTTGACTTCTTTTATAAAATAGATATTTTTATGGATTATAATTCATTGTAATTGACTAGAATGCAATTAGAATATAATTATTTTGAAGAAACAATTGAATAATTAATTCATATAAAATATTAACATATTCATCCACATACTCTATAAAACCATTGTAAAATCAATATGAAAACACAAGAAAAAGAGAGAAATAATAAAGAAAAACAACACAAAATGAGTCAATATTTCTCTCTCTACTTGGTGATTCTTATTCTATGTGTTGCTTCCTCCAATTCAATTTCAGCCAAAGTTGTTGATGTAGATGTCATTTGCAAAGAAGCCTCCAATCCTTCATTTTGTTCAAATCTTCTCAACTCAAAACCAGGATGAGCAAAAAGTGTAGATCTTGTTGATCTTGCACAATACACAATTAAGGTGCTTGATGAAAATTTGGCCAACACATCTAATCTCATCACTAAATTGCAAAGTGGTAATAATCTTACAATTTACTTTCAATGTTCATTAGAAATCATTAGTGCCACCACTAAGCTTGTAGCTGCCCAATTAGAATTGACAATCGGACAATATCCAGCCATGGTTAAAGATGCAGCTGATGTTATGCAATCTCTTCTTCAATGTAGGGATGGTCTTAAAAAAGATGAAACCAGCCCTTTACTTGCAAAGAATGTTGATGATCTTCGACAAGATGATCAAGTTCTTCAAATTATACTAAAATATTTAAATCTTGGATAATGAATTAGTTTTTTAGGAAGGGATAAATATTTGGAGTCAGGACCTGTTATCAAATGGTCAATAGTGCCATTTTATTTAATAAAAAACCATCCCTTCTCCATTTTTCAAATGTATTTTACATTTATTTTAAAGGAACTATAGAAGTTATTAACTTTACGTATAAGATACTTTGCCCAAGAACTCAAGAGCGTTTAGATGAGATGACACCGATTTCTTCTAGCTTAATTAAGGTTTTGGGTTCGAATTCAGCATTGAACATGTAACAACGTTAAAACTAAGAAGTTTTTTTCCCATTTGAGTCTCATAAAGCTCAAGAGATTAGTTCCCGTAGTCGTGCGTGCGGAAGATACCCGATTTACAAACACACAAAAATATACTAAGGCCAACTGGAATTGAAGTTGGAATTTTTTAACAAGGTTTCAAGGTTTTCCGTAAGAAAAAGGTATCTTTGAGCATTGTGAATGAAAAAAAATGTGACTAAAAAGGAGAGTTGTGAAAAAAAAAGGTCTCATTGAGAGTTGTGCATGTGAAAGATACCCGATTTGCAAACACACAAAAATATACTATGGAATTGAAGTTGGACTTTTTTTAATAAGGTTTCAAGGTTTTCCGTAAAAAAAAGGTCTGATAGAGAGTTGTGCATATAGAAGATACCCGATTTACAAACACACAAAAATAAACTATGGAATTGAAGTTGGGTTTTTTTTAACAAGGTTTCAAGGTTTTCCGTAAAAAATAAAGGTCTCTTTGAGCATTGTGAATGAAAAAAATGTGACTAAAAAGGAGACCAATTAAAAATGATCAGCTAAATTTACTAGTAAAACTTTTAAGCGAGATTTATTTTATTAATTTTTAGTTGAGCATTGTGTATGAAAAAAAAAATCATAAGTTACACAACGCAAGATATATTCAAACTCAGATATTTATATTCAAAATAAAACACTTTTTTTTAGGTCAAAATAAAACACTTTGTCATCTGTATCAAGACAACTTGTTTCTTTAATTTTATGTATACCTCTATGCTCACTATTATAAATAAAAAACTATTTTCTAAGTTTATTGATTAACTTATTTATTTAGTCAATATTACAGACAAAGATATATCAATTATACAATGAATTTAAAAATGATTTTTGATTTATAACAATGACTAAAGAGAGTGTACGCTATTCATGTATATTAATTAGTAAAATATTGTATACTTTTTTATCGGGGGCGTAATTTCTTATAAGAAAATGATTTTTAGGATGCCTAATGTGAGGTTTAATTAGATCACCTTATGCTTGGGTCAGTTATGGTTTGGATAAGGTTGCAATGCGAGTTCTTTTGTTGGTTGTAAATATTATTTTGAGAAGCTCGTCATTTTGATTCTTTTACATAAAGAAATGCAAATTTTTGTACGATGAAAATCAAATAATTTATTCATTGTATTGATAGTTTGTATAATTCTTTTTTTTGAGAGAAGCCTGCATAATCATATGATACCATTTACTCTCAAAAGATGTTACAAGGTGACCAAGTTCTTCATATTATATCAAAGAGAAATGATATTTGAACAATCATTTTTTGACAACTTTTGTGACAACTTTCTCTCTCATATTCACATTATCCTTTTACTTTTTCTCTCTATTGCTTTGATTTTTGTACAACTACCTAAATTTCTTTGTATAATTTAAGTTGTCCAAAAAATTGTCACAAGAAATGATTGTTCAAATATCATTGCTCTATATCAAACTATTTAAATCTTGGATAATGAATTTGATTGTTTCTTAGTTATTTGAATTAGATGTACAACAAGACAATTTTTTTTTTTAAGGATGTACAAACAAGACAATCTTGGTCATTTCTCAAGGATTTCCAAGTTAAAAATAATCAAACAAGAATAGTGAAACATCAATATAAAATTGGGGGTTTAGTTGTTGTTGAAAATGTTTGCAAAAGACCAAATATGTGACAAGTATTTTTTTATTTATTTTTTATTTTTTGTAAAATTGGATAGTAGCTACGAAACGAGTATTTTTTGTCGTACAAACTTATAAGCCATAAGACCAAAAATGTGCCTTAAGGCTTAACAAACAAAATACTCTGTATTTGAAAGCAAAAACTGAAAGTAATATTTTAGTAAATGGTTTTATTTACTAAAAATTGTAATTATGGTTGTTTACTTTTGCAGGTTAAGCCGTAGTTTTACGATTTTTTTTAGTGTTCGAAGTTCGAACCCCAGACTTATTGCATATCATTGTCCTTACCAGCTTAGCTAAACTCACGAGGAGTGACAGTAGAGATTTACCATTTAATAACACAATATGATTTCTTTAAAAGAATAATAACATTAATTTTTCTTTTTGACAAAATAATAGCATTAATTATAATTGACAAGATGCAAAATTAAAATAACTAATTGATGCTCCCTCCATTCATTTTCTTTTGATGTTTTAGAACTTCAACTATATTTCAAAACTTTTGATGTTTTAGTGAATTTATTATTATTTTCTCAGGTTTACCCTTGTTGAAAAACACAATAAACTATTAAAGTAGTTGTGACCTTTGGTTTATTATATGTGAATTTAATGATAAATAAGGACATTTTAATTACTCCTTAAAACTTGTGTCAAGAGCTAAAACATCAAAAGAAAAGGAATGGAGGGAGTAGTATCAAATAATTAAATGATTCCTCCAATTCAGTCATATTCCTCAAATTTTCTCAATTTAAAGTCAGGAGGAGCAAAAGGCGTAGATCTTCTTGACCCTACACAACACACAATTGATGTGCTTCATGACAAGCAACTTAAAAAGAACAACTTTATATTGAAAAATATAATATTTTAATTTTTAAGAAATTGAATGCACAACTTTTAATATATATGTTTCGATAATGAGTTCATTAAGGCACACCTTGCCTAATAAAATTGCTAGATTGATTGATCAAAGTGGTATAATATTACGGAAATTTGAGAGTTTAAAGTTCATAGAAAATCGGGTGTTGTAAAATGATCAATAATGTCACTTTATTTGAAAAACTTTATCTCTTGAACCATTTTTAATTTCATTTTACTTTTATTTTGATGGAATAATGTTCATGTTGGTGATCCAATTCAATATTGTTCAAGTTTAAAGGGCCTCCTTATATCTAGAAAGTACAAACTATAGACAAGAATCACATCATGCAAACTAGAAATAGACAATAAATTAAGTTGGACAAATTGACTAATTTATTATAAAATTATTCAAGAAATAGAAACCTAAACTAGTTATCTACTTTTGTAATATCAACACCATATTTGTGATAATAAGAGCAATTTGGCCAACAACATCAACATATTTTGGAAGCAAAGATGTATCTTTATAGAGAGATAAAACCCTTGCATCCTGATGAACACTCTCATCTCCGGTGAGGCAGTCATAAACATCGGTCGCGATAGCATTCATATGAGTGTATACATTATAATAATCAAAAGCCTTCAATTGTTGTTGGGCATTCACAACCTCACCAAGAGCTCCTCCATCCAATAGAAAATGAGAATAACAATTCTTGTAATGGTCTTGTTTGTTGCGATCACTGCCACTTTGTGCGATTAGTTTTGTGATTAGAGTGACTGTATTCGATACATTGGTATGAAGCACGTCAATGGTGTATTGTGCAAGACTATTGAGGTCTTGACCTACACCACCTGGCTTTGATTTGAGAAGAGTTAAACAAAAAGAAGGGTCTTTGGCTTCCTTGCAAATAGCTTGCACATCAACAACATTAACGGCATAGGAGGATGCAACACAAAAAAGAAACACAACAACTAGGGTTAAGAAATGAGCCATAGTGTATTTGTTTCTTCTCTATTTTTCCACATTAGCGGCTTTATATAGATTTCATCAGTTGAAAAAAAAAAATTCACAATAAATTATGGTCAATTCCCATATCTTTATTTTATCTTTGTATTAAACATTAAACAAATGCCTTGCAAAGGTTTCAAAATACAATTTTTTTTTTTTTTTGGTGTACAAAGTATACAATATCTTTGATACATATTGGTCAAAGCAAAACGATTTTTATATATAAGGAATAATTTAATGGTGCATGAAAGACACTAATTAAGTTCAAATTATTTAGTGATTCAATGATACATATTGGTCAAAGCAAAACGTTTTTTATATATAAGGAATAATTTAATGGTGCATGAAAGACACTAATTAAGTTCAAATTATTTAGTGATTCAATGATACATATTGGTGAAAGCAAAACTTTTTTTTTTTTTAAATATAAGGAATAATTTAATAGTGCATGAAAGACACTAATTAAGTTCATATTATTTAGTGATTCAAAAAACTCATTATTTATCGCCAAAAAAATTGAAAACAATTGTGATTAGAATGAACTTTTTTTTTAAAGAAAGTGATAAGAAGGAACTTTTTTTTTTAACAAGGTGATAAGAATGAACTTAATTACTCATAAACATAAAAAAATATTTATTAAAGTTGATTTTTTTTTTTAGGAATAAAGTTAATATAAATCAAATCAAATAAAAATTACTACATTGTGAAAAAAATTCAAAATTTCGAATGACACATAGTCGAGGAAAAATGCATATTCGTAAATATCAACATTATTAGACAGGAGTGTGTAAATTTAAGGTGATTTTTGCGACTTCATTTACAGAAATAAAAATTATATTTTCTCTTTAAATAACATGCTTATTTTCTTCTTCTAAATTGAAGGTATATGCACTCTTATTCAGGTCATTAATTCTGAATCAATTAAAAACAATATTCAATATTATAATTTCCACTTTGAGATCAATCAAGCATTACCAATGGAAAATCACCCACCAATTCTAAGTAACAATGCTCTATAAATTTAAGAATGAGTTAAGCATAAATTATTATAATTCACTTTGAAAAAAAACTATGCACATTTGTTTCAAATTGTAAGTTCCTTGTCATATGTGGATTCATGTTTCACATTATAAGTTTCACTATGCGCATTTGTTTGACAATAATAACTTTAAAAATTGAGCGGTAAACACAATTCAATATTGTTATTGTTCAAGGATCTCATTATATATGTGTCAACAATATTGTTTAATCTCTAACTTTTTATTTCTCATATTTTTTGGACAAAATTTCTCATAAACTGACTAATATATTGTAACATTATTCAAGAAACAGAAAACAAAGTTAATAGTCTACTTTTTTAATAATATGGCTGCAATAATAAGAATAATATCAGCAACTTGATTGACATCATTTGCATATTTTGGAAGCAAAGAGGTATCAGATGAATATCCTGAAAGACAGTCATCAACATTGGTCATGACACCAGCCATATGGATATTCACACCCTGGTAATCAGAACTCTTCAAGAGTAGCCGAGTTTCGAGAAGATCACCAAGAATTCCATCCTCACCAAAATGATCCAAACAATCCTTGTAGTGGGCTTGTTTCTTGGGAACACCACGGCTTTCCGCAATCAACTTTTTTATTAGAGTGACTGTAGCGGAAGCATTGGTATTAAGCACGTCAATGGAGTATCGTGCTAGACTAACGAGGTCTCCACCTACATTTCTTGGCTTTGATTTGAGAAGAGTTAAACAAAACGAAGGGTATTTGGTTTGCTTGCAAAGATCTTGCAAGTTTACATCATTAGCTGCATAGGACGATGCGACACAAAAAAGAAACACAACAACTAGGATTAAGAAACGAGACATATTATTTTTGCTCTTTTTCTCTCAAGATTCTCCTAAGTATGTTTATGATTTCTTTTGTTTCACTATTTAGGACTTTATATAGGTTTCATCAATCGAAAACAATACAATAAATTATGGTCGGCCTTTTTTTTTTTTTTTGAGGGGATGGTCAAGGCCTTTATTATTTGCTTTTGATCGAAATTAATTATTTTATCCTACTATTATTTGCTTTTTGACCTAAAATTAATTATTTTATCCTACTATTGATTGCTTTTTGACCTAAAATTAATTATTTTATCCTACTATTATTTGCTTTTGATCGAAATTAATTATTTGCTTTTCGACCGAAAATTTCCTCGTTTGGTTTCCTTAAGCACTGTTCTGGAAGCACTGGTTAGCATGACCCAAAATTTTCTATTTTGGCTTCCTTAACCAGTGACCCAAAACTATCAAACTTCGGTCAAGGGTTGCAAAAAACTGATCCTATCATTTGCCTAATATTTGAACAACGAAAATACAATAGACATCGTCTACGTACCTATCAAAGGTCAGTACTCCAATGAAAACATGCCAAGATAGACCACTTGAACCAATACAAAGCCTTTGATAGGTAGACGTTGTCTATTGTATTTTCGTTGTTCAAATTTTTGACAAATGATAGGATCAGTTCTTTGAAACTCTTCATAGAAGTTTGATAGAGTTTTCTCACATTGATATTTGAGTGGACTTAATTGATATTTGCACAAGGTTTTTTCTTTTGGCATATTCTTTCTAATCCTTTATTATAAAAGTTAGACTTGGTTGGCAAGTTTGCCCTAATTCACCCTACTTTGCCCTAATCTCTAGCATTTTTCACTCCTAAACATGTACTAATTGCTAATCTGATCACACCCGTTCAAACTCTATTTTCACATTTGATCAAACCCGTGGATTCAAACTCAAAAAATGTTCTCTCATATAACTAAGTTAATGCTAATTGAAAACGTATAATACACTTTTAATGCAATTGAAGACGTAGTAAATGCTAATCAAGTCGGTCAACAAACCCCTACACTAATTACTAATATAATCTCACCCGTTCAAACTCTATTTTTAAACTTGATCACACTCGTTGATTCAAACTCTAAAAATGTTCTCTCATATAACTTAGTTAACGCTAATTGAAAACGTATAACACACGTTTAATGCAATTGAAGACGAAGTAAATGCTAATCAAGTTGGTCAACAACCCCCTACACTAATTGTTAATCTAATCTCACATGTTCAAACTCTATTTTCACACTCGATCACACCCGTTGATTCAAACTCTCAACCGTAGATCTCATAACAAACTTTTAAACCATATTCTCTCCTAATATTAACTTGAAAAACATTCTATATTAACGATTGCATACCCATTATCTAATTTCTTTCAATATATATCATGATCGATAGAAAACCATAATAAAAGTTATTGCATCACTTTTATTTAAAACTAGGCTTTGGCAAAAAATATTGGATAGATCACGAAAAATATGCTAGGGACGACTTTTCAAAAGCTAGACTTGGTTGCCAAACATGTTTGCCCTAATTCGCCCTACTTTGACTGTCCTCCATGTAACAAAGTCAAATTTCATATATTTATGAAATAGATTATTGATATTTCATTGTGAATAAAATAAACTTATTGCTCATTAACGGTATATAATGAATAGTAATTATGCATTATGGGTCAAAAGGCATTACCAAGCATTATGCTAATCAATTAATATTGATCATTGTTGTTGTTTGTTTTTTAAGGGCGCAAAGTATTCAAAAGCAATATGCACTAATTGCTTTTATGGCTGCAATGAATAGTAATTATTACCAATATAAGACTATGATCATTCAGATTTAAAACTTTCAAATTCAACTTGCAAATTACCTATTTAAATACCACTTAGTTGTGAGAAAACAATTATTCTGTTCTTTAAGCAAAACTAACTGTTTCTTGCACTTGCTAAGATGGCAAACATTTTCACCCCCATTTCAGCTGTGACAGGTGGAAAGAAGGATTTGAAGTTGATTGTACGTGTGACCCATATATGGCTGATCCGTGATAAGGAAAATCCAGACGATATCATCTTCATGAACATGATATTGGTTGATGAGAAGGTATATTATATAAACTTCATGTATAAATAAATTATCCTTTTTTCAAGTTGCCAATACGATAACATATATTATGGGGTTTATGTTAGTGACATGTTATTTTTGTTTAGCGAGGACGGATCCATGCCACTATTCGTAAGTACCTGGTGCCAACGATTCAATGAATGGTTAAAGAAGGAGGAACATATAAGCTAGAGAATGTCATGGTAGGATTTAATGAGGGGAATTACAAACTCTTGCCACACAAGTACAAACTTAACATGTCGGAAAATGCGAGATTTACTATAAGGTGAATGCAAGCAATGTGCCTCAGAACGTGTTTGAATTCGTGTCTTTCAAAGACATTTTGATCTCTCCGGAAGAGGACGTGGTTGCTAGTATGAAATCCTACCTTTATTATATACGAATTTGTTTCTAGCTGTTTATGTAAATGATAATGGAAATTTTTTATATGTAGATGTCCTTGGTCATGTAGTCGAGACAGATAGTGTAAGAGAAACCGAGAAAAATGGAAGAAAAAGCAAAGTAATTGATCTTACACTAGAGAATTTAGAGTAAGCTATGCAATATTGATCGATTCAACTATGACTTTATTCTCATGATCGATTCAATTAAGTTATTTAATGTTTCAGGCACAGAAGGATCCGTTGCTCTCTTTGGGGTGAATTTGCAACTGATATTGAAAACTACTTTTCAACCCATGACAACACTAAGCCTGTTGTGTTGATTGTACAGTTTGGCAGATTGAGGAAGTATATGGGTAAATTCTTTAGTTATGTTTTATGGAAAGTTCAGTGTACACAGCGTAATTATAACTTTATCGCTAAATTAACTAAAATTTAACGAACAAACAGGTGCAATGGGCGTGGAGAATTTGTTTTTCGGGTCCAAGGTTATCATGGATGGTGATATTCCTGAAGTTGAATATTATAAAAAGGGGTAATTAATTGATTTCATCAATTGTCACGACAATTCTAATATATCCATTGTTGATAGCACTTATCCGAACCTATTAGATGGTATGACTGATATATCATATTTTCAGGACAAAGCAATACTTGCTCCAACAAACTCAATAGTGGATCAGATCAAAGATTACATGTTAGATTTAATGCCTGGTGAAGAGAAAACATATTTGAGCTATGATACTCCATTGATACATAATGGAAATTGTGATGCTGTTGATGATGTCCACACTCTAGAATTTCTCAACACAATAAATGCTTCATGACTCCCACATCACAAGATAAGATTGAAGATTGGAGTTCCAATTATGCTTTTGTTAAATATTGATCTAAAGTTAGGATTATGCAATGGAACAAGGTTAACCATAACTAGAATGAAAAAATTTGTACTTGAAGCAAAGGTTATATCTGGAAGTAACATCGGCGAAAAAGTTTTCATACCCAAGTTATCTCTTCAACCGTCTGATGTTAAAATTCCTTTCAAATTTTAGAGAAGACAATTTCCAATATCTGTTTCATTTGTCATGACAATCAACAAGAGTCAAGGGCAATCACTTAAAAATGTTGGAATTTATTTGCCGAGTCCTGTGTTCTCGCATATGGTCAGTTGTACGTTGCAATTTCCAGAGTCACTTCAAAACAATGTTTGAAAATACTAATCGTTGATGGAGATGGGGAGAACATTGATACGATCTCAAATGTTGTTTATCACGAAGTCTTTCGTAATATATCTTGATAATTAATGTTCAAACCTTTTTGTTATCTATGCTACCATTTCATTTTGTTGCTATTGTTGTCTTAGAAGTGAACATATTTTTAAAACTGATATAAAACTTCTATCAATTATATATATTTACATTATTGTGAATGATTCGATTAAATTCTATGTGGTATGACCTGTGCTACGGGTCAGGAGTCTAGTTTCCACAATGTTTGATTGTTCCACCATTAGTGAGGGTTGGGGATGGGTGTTTATTTTTTTTTGCTGCGGTCTAAAAATGTAAATGTGGAGAGCTAGGGGTATTGGTATATATGGTTCCTCAAACCGTAATCAAAATAATTTAACCCGTGATTTAATTAACCAGCTTAATATTTGGAGTAGCTACTTTTCTTGGAGAATAAATAAAAGGGATGACTTTTGGGACGCAAGATTTCTACAAGCATTCTCTCTCTCTCTCATTGGAGATACACTACAACATAATTGATCGTATCTGGTCCTATTAAGGATTAAATTAATGGAGTGAATATGTGATTTGGACGTGTGGTAGCCATTTAAGCTAACTTGCATCATTGGAGATACACTATAACAAATTGAGATATGGTAATATTTGATTTTTTTTGACAAAAACAAAATGATATTCATTCATTCAAATCGAGAGATTACATCATTCAACACCGCTAAAAACGTAAAGGATGAATCTGCGAACAAACTCACAGCATCCAAGTTAATAGCATATAACGGCATAATGCCTACAAAAAATATATGATGAAATTAAAGTGACCGGAATATCCATTGCATCAGGATCTGCAACGTTGCCGCCCAAATCTTTGATTGAAGAATCGATCTTTCAATATGAATCAAATGAACACCGCACGAAGACGAGAAATCAAACAACGCCGCACAAGATGACGAACAACAAATCACCGCACTTAAATGATGAAACTACAAAGAAAAAAAAACCTAGATCTATGTGAAAATCACTTATTTAGATTGAAATAAAGAGAAAAAGATGAAGAGGGGTGATTTCAGGTCAAGAATTGACTCAAAACCACCCCTCAATGAAGAAATTGTAAGAGAAAACCTAGAGAGAGAAAACTAGGACCGACTTATTGGAGAGGGAGAGATAAAATGACAATGTTGGTAATATTGGATTGTTAAATCATAAAAACAATGTTACTAATTATATTATATTTAATAACATTTGAACAATTGTCAGACAAAATCTATGTTACTAAAGAGTTTCAGTAACATTATTTTAGTATTATTAGAAACGTTAAAAATAGTTATTTGTTTACATTTTTTGTAACATTCTTCTACCATCATTGGTAATAATAAAAAAATGTCTCCAAGTTCCTCTAAACAAATGTCGCCTACTTATAATTCTTGCTGCACCCCAATCACACTCTGTTTCAATTTAGTGCCTAAAAAACCAACGATGAAATCAGCCACTACTTGTATGTACAACAACCGTTTATTCAAGAATTTCTTTTGGCCGATCTCAAATTATTCACAGCCAGTAAAGTAATGGCTTCAAACTCAATCTGAATGAAATCATCTCAGTGCTCCTCTCTCACAGTACGATTAGTTTAATTTTGTTTGATCCAAATTCCTAATTCACCGTCTCTTTTTAGTTCTAATTGAACAAAATTCACAATTTCCAAAAAAAAAAACGGAGATTTAACACCTAAATAAAATTCATAAAATTGGATTAAGAAAAATTATGAATTAATCGAACGGCATCATTGTTGTGAAATTAAATTCATGCATCATCACCACCATAATTGATCCAATTTCACCATGATATCTCTAAATAATTAGATAGAGAAAGCACCATAATTAAAAAATACAAGAGTGGATTCTTCAAACACAGATTGAAATGAAACACATGATGTGAGAGGCAAAAGATCAAGTAGATTTGAGTATCATATTCATTAACATCGAAAGAGTTAATAGCCGAGTAATGGTGAGCAGGTATGGAACACATAAACAACTTAAATGAATAAAACACAGCTTTGGATTAATTAAGATTGACGGTTGGGATTTGGTGTCAACGAATCCTAACTCATAAAACAAATGTCTCCAAGTTCCTCTAAACAAATGTCGCCTTCTTATAATTTTTGAGACATGCCGCATATTTACATTTTTTGCTTAGACTTCATTCAAGTTTGTTGTAAACTCCAATTTGAACTAAAAAAATTTGAAGATAAAACTTTCTTTACATTCAAGACTCCAAATATGTTTTAACCAAAAAAAAAAGACTCCAAATGTGTTCTCTAACAAACATTTGAAATCGGATTTCATAATGAAAATATGAACTATGCAACACAATTTCCATTACATACTAAAACTATTACAAATTTTCATCTCATTAAGCATGTACTCTATATAAAAATCTTTTATGCATTGTTCTTAATCTTGCATCCGAACTATGAATGCATCGAACTCCATATACGACTCCATTCAAGAAAAAGGAGAATCCACATTCATCTCACATTTTTTTTCCATAGTTGTCAGTATTTTTTACCTTGACACCACCTCACAATGCAAGAAAAGATGAGTTGATGTTTACTCACCCTCCCCACATAACACAAAATTTTTCATCATCCGAGTTCAACACGTTAGGCATAGCGAGGTTGCGACAAGCAGGAAATTTATCAAGAAGAATGGTCCAAGAGAAAGACACCATTTTAGATGGAGCGAGACTCTTCCAAAGATACCGAAACACCACCGTAACAAACTCAGCTCTTCGTCTAGAAGCAAGGTTCCCTCAACCAACTTATATGAGGACCGAACCGAGGGGGCTCCACTATCCTCGTCCCCCCACCACCACACATCCTCGTCTTCCAAACCTCTAAACCCTCATACACCCAACAAGTTATTAATTAATTCCATCTCTCAATTAAAAGGATCTCTACGCCAAAGGAGCCTCCAAAGCACCCAATCATGACGCCTTTCCCATTAACCTCCCACCATTGCTTCCTTTTGGGTTGAAAGGGAGTAAAATCTAGGAAAAGACACTCGGAGAGTATAATTTCCCACCCACATATCCGTCCAAAAACTCATGTTTCTTCCATTTGATTGACTTGGTGTCATGACCCATGTGGCATATTTTATTAAGTAATTGCTAATGAGATGCCATGTGTATTTGTCATTTGATTGATCTTGTAATGTATGTATATAGGAGATAGGAGATAACAATGGATATGCATGCGGCCGAACCTGGGTGTATATTTATGAGCGTTTGTAGTCCAAAGATATTGTCAATAGGCATATTCACTGTGCAGTTTGGATCCGTTTTGAGACAAAAATTCCTCTAATCGAAAACTAAAATCAAATGCGATTTAGTTCAGTTTAGATGGTTATTTAAATGCTACATGTAAGATTAAAAACAAACAAGAAATATATGAATGCAATATACAACCCTAATAAAAGAATAAACAACATTTTTTTCCTTCAATATGATTGATATGTATCGTTTAAAGTTATGACTCGTTTTTTCGGCTACTTTAGAATGTCCCATGTGCAATGGGGATGGGGTGTTTCTGACCTTTCTCCTCTTGTTCCCTTCTACTGACAGTTGAAATATTATTACATGGTTCATTTTGAATTTTACCTCGCATCTTTATTTTCATTCTCTCCATAAGATCTAATTTACTTGATCTAATTTACTCTCCATAAGATCTAAAAGAATAAATAAGTATTAAAAAAAAAGAATAAATAAGTATTAAAATTTATTTTGTGGTTTGTTTTGGTTTCGAAAAAGTGGTTCGAAATCGAAACCGATGTGAACAGTTTTTACAAAACAACATTCAAACGCATCCAAATATATTTTGTTTTGTGCGATTTTTAGTTTTTATGATCGATTTGCATTTTATGTTTGGATTTGAACACCCCTAACTATCAATAGTCGATGCTTGCTTAGGTTAAAAATTTGAAAAAATGCACTCAATTCATTGTAAATTGAATTTGAAAAAAATGCACTCAATACATTGTAAATCAAGTATATATTAATAAGAGTTTTTGTACCAAAAAATTAAAATAAGTGTTTAATATACTCTGTTAGTGTGTAATTATTTTATACGTAAACCAAATGATGTGTTGTCACGTCAATTATGTGTTATCAAATTCATTATATAATGTGGCAACGCATCATTAGATGTATGTGTAAAATAATTGTACACCGACATATTATACTTATTAAATTCTATTAATACTCCCTCCGTCCCAAATTGTATGTTACTTTAGAAAAAATATTTGTCCCAAATTGTATGTCACTTTAGAATATCAATGAAACATTAATGTTATTTTTCCTATTATATCCTTAACTATTTATTACTCTTTCTTTTTTCAATTCTTTCATTCATCTTTCCCATATGATTTATTAAGGATAATTTTGTAAAACAACTCATAATATCTCTTTCCCACATAATATTAATTACATTTCTTAATATGTGTGAAATGCCCAAAACGTCATACAATTTGGGACGGAGGGAGTAATATTATACATTGACCCTTTCATCACTCAATGATTATTAAATACATTATATCATTCAATAATTAAACAATTTTGTCAAAGGAGTATTTATTATTTTTTTGACAACCCAAGAAGTATTTATTATTAAGATTAACATCATGATAAATTTTAAGATTACTTCCTTTATTTCTATTCATTTTATAATTACTTCAAAATATAATCACTTTTCATAAAAGAAACTGCATAACTTTGAAGACATCTTCAGGTTATATGTGGATTCATGTTTCAAATAATAACTTACACTTTGCACATTCCATTTGTCAATAATAACTTTAAAAAAAAAATTAATGTTTAAGAACCTCATTATGTGTCAACCCTTTTGCATCATGTTGGTGGCCAAAAAATTTAAACAAAATTAAATTCAACACAAACTAGAAAACTTTTACAAAATCATTATTAAAATTAAAGTAAAATCAGTATAAAAAACACAATTACTCAACCATTATTGTCTAAGATACATACAACGAAATTAGGAGTCTACTAACATATTTGTCATAACAAGAGTAGTATAAGCAATTTTGTCGACAACATCACCATATTTTGGAAGCAAAGAGGTATCAGATGAATCACTTAAAATACAGTTTTCAACATTGAATTCGAGATAAACCATATCCACACCCACTTGATTGAAATCGGAATGTTTGAAGTGTTTAAGGGAATGTAGAACATAACCAAGAACTCCTTCATCCTCACCAAAATAAGCCAAACAATCCTTGTAATGGTTTTGTTTCTTGGGATCACTACCACTTTGTGTAATTAGTTTTGTGATTAGAGTGAGTGTATTTGACACATTGGTGTGAAGCACGTCAAGGGTGTATTGTGCTAAACTCTAGAGGTCTCCACCTACACCATTAGGTTTAGATTTGAGAAGAGCTAAACAAAATGAAGGGTCTTTGGTTTTCTTGCAAATGGATTGCACATCCACATCAAGAGGAGGATGCAACAAAGAAAAGAAACACACCAACTAGGATTGAAAAACGAAGCATATTGCTTTTGCTCTTTTTCTCTCTTTGGTTTCTCCTAGTGATTTCCTTTGTCTCACTAGGGCTTTATATAAATTTCATCAATTTTTTTTTTGAGGGATGTAGATTTCATCAATTGAAAACAATACAATTAAATATGGTCAATACCCATATTATAATTGGTATATAAATGAATAATAATCTTGTTAATGATTTTGTTTAGATAGACCAAATGACATTTGTCATTGAAAACTCACACACAGAAATGAAAAAGCCGAAGGAATTTTTACCATTAAAGTTATGACTTGTAAAAAAAATTATGGATCATTTTTTTATCAAGATTTTATTAATGGTTTTATTCATAAAATTATTCATAAAATAAATTTTATTTTATTTTTGAGGGAGAATAAAATTAATTTTATGAATATTTTTCCACTAGGATATGCAGGCATGAAATAGTTGTTAAGGTAATCATTGCTACCCAATCCAATGGAATAGATGCATTTGCTAAGATAATTTGAAGCTGTATTCTAATCTCCAAGCAAATTTATCACTTGGGACACTGTCTTTTGGTAGTTTTGTACTTGACCACTAAAACTAATACGATCTCCCTACAAAGTTGAAATAATTAACAATTATAGAAATTATTAATCATATTTATCATCAAACAAAGATTAAAAGAAATTATGGTAAAATCAAAAGTATTTCATCTAATTAAGCACGTACTCTATATAAAAATCTTTCAATACTAGAAACTCTCGTTTTTCCTGCGGATGTTCATGCGGAAAATAATCCACAGGAATACCTGAGGATTTTAATGAAAGTCATACGAAGTTTCCTGCCAATCCAGAAGCCGTAGGAAACTCCGCAGGTAAGTTTTATTTTGCTGAGGATTTTCTTGCGGAATTGTTGTCGAATATTTTTTCAACGTTTCCTTAGAAAATTCCGCAGGTAGTGCTGCTGATTTTACTGCAGGTTTTCAGATGACCTTTCCTGCGGATTTTCAGTGTTACTTAATTGCCTTATAAACAAAACAAACAATTTGAGCTGTTTTCGTGTGTATGGTCTTGAAATGTGACTTATATTTTATTGACACACAAATGTGTCTTTCCATTTGTCTTTTGTGGAACTTGTTGTTTTGTTCTAGTTTTTAGCTAAGTTAGTTTTTGTTGTTGCAGGAGTGGGAAGGAAGAACAAATATTGCCATGTCTAACACTGTCACCACAGAAATTCGTGGAAGTCTGATGCATATGTCTATCGGTAAAACTAAAACTACTAGGAAATTAAAGTCGACCGAACTGTTGAGAACGTATGTAACCAATCATTTTTTCATAAGCATTGTTCTTACTTAAGTTTATCTAATTCATTTTCAATCATTTGAATACAACTAACACAAAAATTCCCTCAGGCAATTGATCTCAGGACGCGCATGGCTTTATTTAAGATGATGAACAATAATCTGTTTCAGCATATTAATGGATGCATTTCAACTGGAAAAGAAGTATGTCATACACACACCACATGCTTTTATTCACAAGTTTCAGTTTTCTGTCATCTTGTCATTACAGTTTTATATAACATGGACTTGATGCCTGTCCATAATTGATTCTATTTTTTTTATTATTATCAGGAAAATGTTTATCATGATACCAATTCCGATGGTAAAGAATATGCAATTAAAATAAACAAAACATCTGTTCTGGGATTTAAGTAAGTACCTTGCGTATTTGATTGTTCTAACTTCTGAACGCTGAAAGTTACACAGGATACTATTATCTTTTCTTTTTTTACCTGACTTACTATGATCTCATTGATATCAGGGATAGAAAAAAATATGTCAAAGGAGATTGCCACTTTGAACGTGATTCAGTAATTATAGGGACTATGTTAGGTGGTGTTAGTGTAACAAACTTTTGAGAAGGATGAGGTATTATCAATTGGGGTATTTTATGTTGTTGTATGTTTATTTCAATTGTAAAACATTCTATTGAAATTTCAGTGTTTTTAAAGGCTATATATATATGCCTAGGTAAAGTTGTGTGCAACTAGTTTGCTTTGTCTCCTGCTGCACATTCTAATTACTAAAATGTTTAGATAATTTGTACCTTTTTTTATTTAAATACATAGAATGCTTTGAAGCTCATTATCTTTTATTAAATTAAATACATTTAAATGACTAAGATGCAGATTTACCAGCTTAATTTTTGTTTTATTCTTGACCATGCTTCTTGCGGATTTTCCTGCGGATTCACGGGCAGGTAAACTCTATTAAACTGACCAAAATTTAGCTGCGGATTTATTGACATTTCGGGCGGTTATATCCGTAGGAAGATTTCCTGCTGATCCTAAAATCCTCAGAAATAGTTTTACCCACATTGACATTTCATGCGGATATATCCGTAGGAAGATTTCCTGCGGATATATCCGTAGGAAGATTTCCTGCGGATCCTAAAATCCTCAGAAATGAATTACTCACTAAGGTATTACATGGAAACCTAAATCCTTTGTATTGGATTTGTTTTGGTATTTGATTATTTATTTATCTCACATTTTTTTCATAGTTGTTAATATTTTTTTAGAGTCCCTTCCTGGTAAAGTAGTACTTGTATATGGTAGTCCTATGTTTGAATATTTTACATTTTGGTAGATTGTTCCTCACACTCTATAGGTGCTAAAATGTTCCTCATACTTTTCATTTCGCCACCATCAGTTTCACATGTTTTTTACAGCAACTAGTGGTTCAGTGATAACATAATTAATATAAAGGAAATTGTACTATTTGAGTAAGTGCCAATTTTCAAACTCCAACTCTCAACAAAAGCATCAATTGGTACGTAAAATAAAGGAAATTGTATTTTGAGTTGGTGCCAAACTCCAAAGTTTATTCACTAGTTATTTCTTAATCCTATTCAAAAGCATTCAGAAATCTATTTATACACACACAAAAAATACGTCGGTTCTTAATTAATGTGACAACACATTATTGGACATATATATAAAATAATTGTAAATCGAGAGAATATAATAATTAAATTCTATTAATTAATAATATTATTATACGAGTCAGGATCCGTTGACACCAGGTGTCAACGAATTCGTTAACACCAAATCACATCCGTTGATTTTATTTGATCCAAAGGTTGATATTTGTTTACTTAAAACTATCATGTACCATATCTTATTGTGATTTTCTTTTCCTAATTTGTTCTACCTATTTCTCTCTCTCTAATTACTCATGATTTCAAATTCATTAAATAATTTTGTTTTCAACGTGCAACAAACATTTCTTCTATTTCGTTTCTTCTTTCATGAAAATAATTTTGCTGCACATTCATCTAATTAATTTGTTTCTTCTTCATCTAATTACTTCTGATTTCAAAATCCCACTATTTATTATATTCTCTCTCATCAATCTCATTCACATTCTTCTCTAAATCATCTTGTTTCCAGCCACTTTTTTTTCTTCTTCCTGATTGTTCCGTTTAACACCATGTTTCTATCATTTGACATTGTTAGAGATGTTAATCTCATTAACCTCATGAATTTTTAGTTTTAAAAAAAAATACCATTAAAATAGATCGGATGTTGAATTGTGGCACACGATGTGTTAAGTTCAGATTCAAAAGGTTTATGTTTGAAAAAAAAATTACATGCTAGCTAATGTTTGATTCAAGTGAAGGATAAACATAAAAACAATTAACCATAAAATAATTCTTTCGTATGATAACATAGTGCAGAACATCTCATTGAGAAGAAGATGGGTCTCTTTTAGGAAACAAGAGGGTTTTTAGGAAAGGAAAATATTGAATGTTGAGTATCCACATTATGATCTTATTGAATAAATTCTGGCCTTTGGATTAAGAGTAGTGAACGGTTGAGATTTGGTGTCAACGAATCCGTTGACACCTGGTGTCAATGGATCCTAACTCTTATTATACAGTGGCCTTTTCATCATTCAATAATTATTAAATACATTTTTCTTTCGTCCCTATAAACTTAGTTCAGTTGGTAGGAACATTGTATAATATAAATAGAGGCGGGGTTCGAACCCTGACACCCCACTTATTTTCCTTAAAAGGAGAATTTCAAGTCACTACACTAGACTACTTGACAAAAAAAATACATTCTTCCTTAAAAAAAATATTAAATACATTATGTCATTTGATATTTGAAATCAATGCTTGTCATATAATTAATTTTGTTCGGATAAATTCTAGTCGTCAAAATTACACTTTTAGTCCCTTTTAATTTTAGGTAACAGTTTGGTCCTTTATCTTTTTTTTTTATTTCAATTTTATCCTTTTGATCCATTTACATATGAATTTTTAAGCTTAAAATTCATGATTTTATTTTCTTATTGTCTTTCAGTCTTCAAATATATGATCCTCGTCTATGTTTGCATAAGAATATTAGATTTGAAGCTTGAAAATGTATATGAAAATGGACAAAAAGGACCAAGTTGAAATAAAAAAAAAAAATAAAGGACCAAACTGTTACATGAAATTAAGTTAAGGGACTAAAAATGTAATTTTACATTTCTAGTCACTAGGCTGCTTGACTAAAAAATACATTCTTCCTTCAAAAAAATTAAAAAACATATTATGTCATTTAATATTTGACCAAAAAAATAACGCTTTCATCAATGCATGTCATTTAATATTTGACCAAAAAAATAACGCTATCATCAATGCTTGTCATTTAATATTTGATCAATTCAGAAGTCTTAGCTCAACTGGTAAAATGCCGAAATTGTTAGGCCGAATGCTATTATCGAGATTCGAACCCCGGTACCTCCACTTATGTGTGTGAGTTTATAATGACTTTGCTATTTCGTCTATCTACCAAAAAAAATATTTGACCAAAAAATAATCCTTTCATCAATGCTTTCCATATAATCAAATTGTCAAAAGAGTATTTATTAGTAAGAATATCAATTTTGTCAAAAGAGTTTTTATTAGAAAGATTAAATTCTTGATAAATTTTAAGATTTATTTCATGTATTTCTATTCCTTTTATAATAGTACTCTCTATTTCAAATTATATATAAATTCACTTTGCAAAAAAATTGTATATCTTCGAAGACATATGCTGCATGCTTCAGGTAGAGCGGTTCTGAAATTTTGGTGGCCTAAGGCAAACTAATAATTTGGACCTCAATTAATAGTGCATAAAAAAATTTGAATTCCTAAATTATGAAAATAATTTCCTTGAAATATATGTTTTTTATTACGTTAAGAAATAATCTAATAAAAACACCAATCTTTATAAAAAAAACTTTGAATTTTTTATTTAATTTCCAAATGTTTATACATAACAATTTCTATGAGCATTTTTAGATGTGAAGTCGCTAATAATGATGTCTACATCAATATGGTTTTTTTTGGTAACATCATCAATATGGTTTATTATATCTTTCTTAATACATAAAATGGTTAGACCATTCAACTTTTTTTTTTTGTGACATTGACTATATCAAGTAGTTTTTAAATAATTTTAACTTCGAAAAAGTTATTTGTAAAGATGCAAAGTCACGAGAATTCAAAAAGAAATTGAAACATTTTAATAACAATCTGCAGCTTTGACAAACTCAAGGATTCCAAATGCTAACATCAACATATTTGACAAAGATTTTTGCAACACTTTCAATTCTAAAAAAAGATCATTTGCATCAACATGCAAACCTCCCTTTAGAATTTAAGTTTTTTTTTTTGTTTTCAGATTAATGGACCCTTATTTTTGTTATTATGAAGCCTTTTAACCTATTTTTCAAGGTCTAGCTAGGACAGTTGCCCTCCTCGCCCTGCCTCAGATACAGTCTTGGCTTCAAGTCATCTGGTAGACATGTTTCAAATTATAACTTCCACTTTGCACATTCGTTTGTCAATTCTCAATTCATTATTGTTAATGTTTAAGGACCTCGTTATTTTATTTTTAAGGAAGGGTTCTCATTATGTGTCAACCTATGAAACCCATACTGATACAGGTGCGGGTGCGATACGATACGGGTACGTGGATACGCAAAATTTTTAAAATTTAGGATACGATACGGCTAAGATACGATAACAATTTTTTATACTAAAACTTATATTCATGTAAAATAGTTGAAGAAATAAGCATTGATTAATCTTGATTATTATACTATTATAATAATAATAATACATTCGATCAAAATAAAAAAATAAAAAAAAAGTAAAGTTTTCTTATAAACCATATTATATTTTCCTTCATATGTTGAGATATCAAGAGAAGCATCATTAAAATAATTCTACGCAAATTTTGTCTAATGTTGATTAGTTGAATCTCATCTCTCTCGTTACCTCCATCCGCAAGAAGTATAATTTTAAGCGGTTCATCAAGAAACAATTCTACTGATGCATATCTAAAATTGAATCATATACATCTACACTGAATTTCACAACACTATCTCAATTTTTTACCCTTTATTTTTTCTAGGATACGTATATGTGAAGTGTCTTATAAGTATCATAGTGTATCTATGGAGTATCTTATAAGTATTCAATAAAATATTTTTTTAAAATTAAAATATTTAATTCAGATACTTCGTGGGTACGTATCTAAGAGTATCCGTGAAGTATCGATACCCGATACGTATCCAATACGGATACGTCTTCGTTTGCAGTATCTGGGCTTCATGTCAACCCTTTCACATCATATTGGTGGCTAAAAAATTTAAACAAAATCAAATTCAATACAAACTAGAAAACTTTTACAAAATCATGATTAAAAAAATTAAAGCAAAATCGATGCAAAAACACAATTACTCAACCATTATTGTTTAAACTCTTAACACTTTTTATTTTTCATATATTATTTTTCAAGAAACATACAATGAAATTAGGAGCGACGTACTAACATATTTGTCATAATAAGAGTAGTATCAGCAATGTTGCGGACATCATTACCATATTTTGGAAGCAAAGAGGTATCAGATGGATCCCCTGAAATACAGTCATCAACATGGAACCTGAGATAAACCATATCCACACCCACTTGATTGAACTTGGAATTTTTGAATTGTTTTAGGGAATCAAGAACATATCCAAGAACTCCTTTATACTCCACACCAAATAAAGCCAAACAATCCTTGTAATGGTTTTGTTTCTTGGGATCACTACCACTTTGTGCGATTAGTTTGTTGATTAGAGTGAGTGTATTGGACGTATTGGTGTGAAGCACGTTAAGGGTGTATTGTGCTAAACTCTTGAGGTCTCCACCTACACCATTAGGTTTAGATTTGAGAAGAACTAAACAAAATGAAGGGTCATTTGCTTGCTTGCAAATGGATTGCACATCGACATCATGATCTGCATAGGAGGATGCAACAAATAAAAGAAACACAACAACTAGGATTGAGAAACGAACCATATTGTTTTTGCTCTTTTTCTTTGGTTGGTATGTTGGTGATTTCCATTGTCTTCGCTAGGGCTTTATATATAGATTTCATCAATTCAAAACAATACAATAAATATGGTCAAAGTCCCATTTAAATAATATGCATATTATATGCAGGTATATCTATTTCTTTATCTTTATCTCTATTTATAAACATTTACCTTTTTTTCTTTAGGGAAATGCTAACCAGTTCCGTCAGATCAATGGTTAAGGAAGCAAATATAGTAATTTTTAATTGGAATTTGTGCATTCAACTTCTCAAAAGTATAAAAAGTGATATTCTCAACCTAAAACTTTCTTTTTTTGGTTTCCTTAACCATTGCCCTAAGAGCACCGGTTAGCATAACCCTTTTTTTTTTTTTTAAAGTACTCTTGTCATTCAATCTTACTTGACCTCATTAATTGCTTTTACTCAAATACACATAGAAAATCATAATTAAATGTAAAGGAAAAGTTACATGTGACAATGTAAGGTTGAATCATACTAGTCCAGTCAAACCATTTAAGACAATTTTTTTTTAATGACATCATTTATGACATACTAAAGTAACAAAGTATAACTAACAACCAAATAAAAATCTTCAACAGCAAAATTTTGAAAAATAATCTTAATAAATAATTATGTAAAATGATATAATTGAAAAATTTTAAAAATAGTATTATAATTAATTTATTAAATCTGCAAAAATAGATGTTTTTTTTAATTATGATATAATATATATTTATTTGTCGATGATGCATAAAAAACATGAGATAAATATTTGTCATTGCTAAATAGAAAAAACACGAGAGAGGTGTTTGTCATTGATACATAAAAAATAGGGTTAATAATGATTTTCACCTATGTAATATAGGTGAAATCTTTGGCTCTCCAGTTGGAATGGTTGGACCAATCTCTGGCTGGAATGTGATTCTACCAGTGTCATTGCGGTCTTCAAGTCTCCCTCGTTGGTTCCTATTATGCTTCGCAATCGCTGGCACAATGCTCTTCGCCTTGGAGTTCAGGTTATTTCATCCCACATATATCGTGAAGGTAATGTTTGTGCTGACAGGTTAGCAAACCTTGGTCATTCCATCACCGGTGCGGTTTGGCATTCTACTCTACCACCTGATTTAGGCTTTGATTTTTTTCGTGATAGATGTGGACTTCCTAATTACAGATTTCCTTAGTCTGTGATTTCTTTTCTTTGTTCTTTGTTTGTTTCTGAGGGTTTTGGCCTAGTCCCCCATCTTTGTAATTATTTTTCCCCCTTTTTTTTTTAATAAGATTTGAGTGTTGCTGTATAGGATAGAGGTTCCCCGGGGTGCCAACCTAGTTGGGATGTCCGTGTTTCCTCTTGATGCATGTCCACGCTCCCGGTTTATCCAAAAAAAACCTATGTAATATAGGCCATTTTCGGTTTTCGCCCCTGTAAAATTTTCGGTTTGATTTGCATCCTTGTAAAACATTTTTTTCCAGAAAACACTCCTCCCCCATCCAACTCAGCAAATTCGCTTACGTGATTTGGCATTTTTTTTCATTTTTAATTGACCACGAGTAAAAAAATATTTCCACATCAGATTTTACTTTTAAAATATTTGAAAATGAATTTTAAAAAATAAAAAAATCATAAAAATATTCAGTTTTTTTTTCCAAAAATTTAAAATATCGAAAAATAATTTTTAAAAAATTCAGAAAAAATATTAATATTTTTTCCGAAATATAAAAAAAGAGAAAAATAGTCATATTTTTTGGAAAAATTGAAAAAAAAAAATAGATTAGATTTTTTTTTCAAAAATTTTAAAAATTAGAAAAATAGTCATATTCTGGAATTTAATTTCCAAAGTACAAAAAAAAAGTAATTTTTCAAAATAAAAAAAAAAAAAAAGGTCAGATTTTTTAAAAAAAAATAATTTTTAAAAATCTGGATAAAAATTTAGAGGGTTTTAAAAAAGTGGTGGAAATTCCATTTTTCCTAGAATTAAACTTTTTCTTAGAGGTAGAAATCATAAATCTTATATTTGTGGAATGAAATGATTTTTTTCCCAATATTTTATTAAAATTGTGGAATAAAAAATTAATTTTTTGAATTTTTTCACAAAATGGATATATTTTTGTGGAATGAAATGATTTTTTTCACAAAATGATAATTTTTTGAATTTTTAAAAAATTAATTTTTGATTTTTTAAATTTTTGGAAAAAAAGCTGAATATTTTTATGATTTTTTTATTTTTTTAAAATTTATTTTTAAATATTTTAAAAATAAAATTTGAAATAGATATATTTTTTACACGTGGCCAATTCAAAAAAAAAAAATGCTAAATCAGCGCCACGAATTTGCTGAGTTCGATGGGGGAGGGGTGTTTTCTGAAGAAAAAAAAATTTATAAGGATGCAATTCAAACCGAAAATTTTATAAGGGCGAAAACCGAAAACGACCTATATTACAGGGGTGAAAGGCACTATTAATCCTAAAAAATACAAGACTAATATTTGTTCCTGATGCATAAAAAAATGAAACAAATAATTTGCTTTAAAAATATATTTTAAAATAAGCACAAGACAAAAATTTCTTATGAAAAAAAGATTGAAAGAAGCCTATCACATATATTCATCATTGAAGATTAGTTGGGATCCTTGGATTGATGGCATGGTTTGAAAACACAAATTTGTATTGGTTTGAATAACTAGGTGGATTTTTGTTCCAAATCTCCTTGTGTGAGTTTTTTACTAACAATTATCATTTTGTGCTCTGATATAAATATTTCGTTTAACCGTGGTAGATGTTATCATAGATACGGTTTTTTGCCATAACTTTGTGCAAATTGTTGGGTTACAAGTGGAGCCCGGGAGGGTACCCATATCCAGAAAGAGTAAAGAAATTTTTGTGCTCTAATGGTAATGGATAATATAAAACTTAGACGGTATATTCAAATAAAAAAAATCTTTGTTTTATAAGAGAGACACCACACTCTTACCCAAAATCTTAAGGCAATGAGTTTATGAGTCATCTCATTTATAAAGTGTTCAACCTCCACTTTTATATCTGATGTGGACATATAACTCACACTTGCACACAACAATCTCCCCCTCAAGTGTGAGTCCATCAATTCACCATACTCACCATTTAAGTGAAAGCTCTTTCATCCTCACTATGGCAATCTACGAACATGAAGGTATTTAAAGACAATTCACAGTTCCATATACGCCTCAACATAATGGTATAGCAGAGCGATTGAATAAAACTCTCCTAGATAAAACAAGAGTTATGCAGAGAACAGCAGGAATGGCCAAGTCTTTTTTGGCAAAAGCTGCGAAAATGGCATGTTATGTGATCAATCGATCTCCATAAACTGCAATTGGTTTGAAAACACCGATGGAGATTTGGAACAAAAATCCACCTAGTTATTCATCCTTACATGTGTTCGGATGTATTGTGCACAGGATGTACATCTCCCAAGACAGAACAAAGACAGATCCAAAGTCTAAAAAATGTATATTCTTGGGTTATACTGACAAGATGAAGGGGTATCGCTTGTGGGATCCCACTATTCGCAAGCTTGTTGTTGGCAGAGATGTAGTCTTTGCAGAAAATGAACTGCAAAGTGAGCAGAAACATGACAACACTATCACATACACTACTGCAATGGAGATAGAAATGAAGTCTAAAGAAGATGAGTTTTCTGGAGTTGAAGTTTTGCATGTTCATTTTCAGCTATCGTGAAATTTGATGATGTGAGCTGAGCAGATAGTATATTCATGGTGTTTATGTGATTTGTTATTGATATGGATTCATTCATTCGGAGAGTGTAGAGCCTCCTTTTCAAGAAAATTATTGTTTGAAGTGACTTGACCTCGTACAATTTAATAAGAGTATCCTAGATCTCCCTTGCAGTCTTATTCTATACAATACATGAAAGTATCAAGTCTGCCATTGCTAAGTGAAAATCGGCAATATCGTTGTCATCCATCTCTTTCCACTTTTGATCAGTGATATATATTTGCAGATATACTATCAATTGCGTCTAGGCAAATGTCTCTTCTTAGAATCGTCCTTATCTTTAATTCCCTTAGTGAGAAATTACTCTCATTAAACTTCTCAATCTTAAATTTTTTTGCATTGGTTTTAAAACAGATTACACTATTTAACCGTGAAAAGTACAATATATGTAGGAGATATTGTATGTTTTATCGTACCGGAATAACATAATATTATTACGCAAATAAAATAAAGATGAGAAAGTTTAATGTATTCTATTTGTATATTTCTCTCTATGCAAATTTATTCAAGTATACGATAAAATACACAATATTGCTTGCATATACTATATTATTCACGCTGAAATATTGTAATCTGGTTCAAAACCATGACAACAAAATTTAATATTGAGAAGTTTAATGAGAGTAATTTTTCATTGTGGAAATTAAAGATAAGGGCGATTCTAAGAAAAGATAATTGCCTAGATGCAATTTATGGTAGATATGCAAATATCACTGATTAAAAGTGGAAAAAGATGGATGACAACGTTTTTTCCAATTTGCACTTAGCAATTGCAGACTCGGTATTTTCAAGTATTACAGAGAAAAAGTCTGCAAGGGAGATCTAGGATGTTATTATTAAATTGTACAAGGTGAAGTCACTTCACACAAGAATTTTCTTAAAATGGAGTCTTTACACTCTCCGAATGAATGAATACATATCGACAACAAATCACATAAACACCATGAATACACTATTTGCTCAGCTCACAACATCAGATTTCATGATAGCTGAAAATAAACGTGCAGAACTTCTACTTCAGAGTTTACCTGATTCATATGATCAACTCATCATCAACATTACAAACAACAATATTGTTGACTCTCTTCATTTTGATGATGTTGCTGGTGCAATTTGAAGAGGGAGTTTTGGAACAACAAAGGGAATGGAGAGAAGACATCAGAAGCATCAACCTCTCAAGGTTGTGTTGCAAGTACCTCAGATGATGGAGAAATCTTGTATAGCGGAGAAACAATCATTTCTAAGGGTGGAAATGCCTTTAATGATGGTTGGTTAGTGGACTCAGGCGCCACATGGCATATGACTCCACGCAAGGATTGGTTTTCTACCTCTGAAACTTATATAGCAATTGTTGCTATTCTATTTATAGGTTCAAGAGAAACTTATTCTCTTCCTTAGAATTCCTACCATAAAAACCTTACCAACTTTTATTTAGTAAAAAGTTCTTTAGCTATAAACTAGTATTCGTTATTCTCAAGTTATATATGTGTGGTTGGAGAGAATAGATTCTCTCAAAGGTAATTCCCTCAAATTTTTCTCAATTGGTACATCTCAACCACACACATAATATTGTATTTTATTTATAATTTTAGATCTATTTTTTTCTCTCATGTTTAATGGTAAAGATAATAGATGTAATAATTGAAAAAAAAATTGAGAGAATTTTACTTGGGAAAATTTTGAAGTCGAGTCCCGGTGCATGTTTGGTGTGAATATTTTTTTTTTAAAAAATCGATATCCGATCTAAGGAACGACTAATCTGAGGGGACCAATCTCATCGCCCACTTGTGAGGGCTCCGTTTTAAGCCATGGACTTGCCCACCGAAATTGACACCAGAGGAAATCGAACCTGAAATCTTAAGAGGAGCACACTCCAAGATCCCAAGTCAACCACTAGGCCAACCCCAAATGGGGTTTTGGTGTGAAAATTTTGAAGCTACAAATCAAAACTTTTGCATTGATGTTAGAATTTTCCAAAATTTTGTTTAAAACAAAGGTTTATTATAAGCATTCAAATGGGTATTTAGTGTATATTTTTCCATTTTTTTTTTATTATGCTAACGTGTGTGAATTATAAGCAACATATTTTTATAAAATTTTGATTTTGATCAAAATTATATTTATATATATTTATAACTTTTAATTAGTAACAAACTATGTCAATTTTTTTTTTTACCAATAATATAACAAATATAATAAAAATTCTTATATTTTTCATTAACATCAACAATATAAACTTCTAAAAAGCAAATTTGTTTAAGGGCTTATTTGGAATAATGAAAAATTCAGCCCATAAAAATTATGTATTCCCTTTATATATTGTTATAAATTCTCTATTGTGATTCTAAATTGAATAACAACGTCGATCCACCTCTTAAAAAACAACTTCGATCCATAAAATTCATTATAAACAACATGTCATTCTCAGTTGCAGTAACTATAAATAGGGATGTACAAAATCGAACCAACTCAATAAAAAAATGCAAACTAAATCCATTCAAACCGAAAATCACAAAAAAACCATGTTTGATTCGGATGTATTTTAGTCAATTTTGCACTCGATCGCACGGTTTGATTCACTTTGTGGTTTTTGTTTTCCCGCACGAATCAAACTAAGCCGCAAACTTAGAGAAACATTAACTTAACTCCACCCATTCCAAGGAATTTATTAAAGCTATAGCTTGAAGGTTAACACTTAAATATGGTGTGCATGGAATGCTAGTTCACTCCATTTCAGTTTATTTCTGGCCTAGAACTTTATTGAAGGATGCTGAATATGGATAAGGAATATTCTCTAGAGTGGTAATGTATCAATTAATACCTGCATTCTCTATCATCAATTCACTTCTATGAAGGATATTTGGCCTCTTTGTGATGGATGGAGTCACTATTGCAAGGTTGTAATCAATGCTTGCCTTGTAAATATTTTTTCAACAATTTGTTACATAAGAAACCGACCTAGATTTAACGATACAATAATTTACCAGAAATAGGTTGGATTACCTAATTTTAGATTTATCAATTTTTTAAGAGGTTTTGGCCCAATCCCCTTTTCTTACATAACTACTAGAAAATTTGGTTTTAGCGACAAAAATTTATGAGGGTGTAAATTCCGTCGCAACTTGTGATGGATTTTGTGTCATTGGCGACGAATTTTGCGAGGGTTTCTCTCGTCGCAAAGTATCCGTCATAATTACCGTCAGAAATGTGACATTACACAGTTTTGTGAGGGATTTAGCGAGGGTTTGGTTCCATCTATAACTATTCCGTCGCAGATTCCCCAAATGGTTTGCGACGTCCTTGAATGTACTTTTTTTTTTATGTAACCAAAAAAAACATGTACTCTCTTTTTGGTTTACTATATTGAATTTCAGTGATGCCTTTTCATCACCTTTGTTAAAACAAATATAGAAATAATAAATTAAGAAAATTATTGAAAATAACAAGTATACATTTTTGGGGCGTTAGAAATAACAATATAAATTGCATAAAAATTTGTGACAAAATTGCACATGTTCAATCAATTATTGTTAAACTCAAAAAACTTCATATTTATGAGATTTTTTTTAAAGTCGATATTGACTCATATGTTGCAAACTAAGAATACTCTATTGTTTCAACAAATTTGATATAATAAAAATAATCTCAGCAATCTTCTGGACAACATCAGCATATTTTGGAAGCATAGAGGTATCATGAAAAGGAGGGTCACTTGGTGAATCTCCAAAAAGACAATCATCAACATTAATTATGATAAAATTTGCATTCATATGAACATCTTCATAATCTCCAATCTTAAGGAATCCTTCAGCTTCCTTAACATATTCAACAATAGAATTAAAATGTTGCAAACAATTTCCGTAATGAGATTTTTCATTCATATCACGACTTTGTGCAACTAATTTCGTGATTAGATCGACTGTGTTGGTTACGTTGGTATGAACATTTTCAATGGAGTATTGTGCAAGGCTAACGAGGTCTCGACCTACACCAGCAGGTCTTGATTTGAGAAAAGTTGAACAAAAAGAAGGGTCTTTTGCAGTCTTGCAAATGGTTTCAACGTTGCAATGACAAATCATGAAAGCAAGGCTGGTTGTGGTCATACAATTGAGAGGAACAAATCTTTAATAGACAATAATTTTTACCAGTTGGGAGTGAATTGACCAAAAGGAGAGTCAAATGCATTATGCCATGTCCTATCATGATAGAATAATCTGCAGCTAGAAAAATATGGTTTAGGTCCAAACTTGGCATAGAATTTGATTCTACTAACATTCAATTCAGATAATGGTTAGAATACATCATTTACATTTTAAAGGATGAGGACATTATCTACCTTGTATCCATAGCCTTCAGCGCAAACAGGACATAGCATAATGCATTCTAACATACAAATAACATTCTCACAAAAAATAACATGTCGTGCAAACAAATAAGGAGAAAACCTAATTCAAACAGAATAAACTTGAATTGTGATATAATTTGTTTGAGACAGACAGGTACATGGGGCTTAGGAGCCATCTTCCGCGATGCTAAGAGGGAAGTTACGACTTCGACGACCTGTAACATGAACGGATTCGAGGATGCAACAACAGTTGATCGTTATGGTACTTTACAAAATAGTCGATGTTGACAAGGGTTGCTGAAAACCATCTATTTGAATTCAAATAATATTAAGTTTACTGAAAATGAAAAGACATTACTTCTGCTAATCTTCACTTGTTATTTTCCTCCTCTATGATCAAGTAAAACTATATATTTGATTTCCAAATTCCCACTAGGAAGGTCAGTTTGATGCCTTTGTCTTCTAATATGACGCAAGACATAGGCCCTATTTGGATAGACAATTTAATATGCATGTTGTTCTCACCCCAAGAGTGCCTTTTAAATTATAAAGGTTTAGTATTAGTAGCCCATCGAAATTGGCCCAAGGGAGAATCGAATCTAAGATCTTGAGAAGAGTAAATTTCGAGGTCTGAATCAACTCAAGTGATGTTTGTTCATTTCAAGATCTTAGATTCCATTCTCCCTTGTGCCAGTTTCGATCGGCTACTCTATTCATTTGGATCACATTTAGGAGAAAAGCGTAGAACGCAATTAAGAGAAGAAAAATTGACATGTTATGGAACTCAGTTATGATCAAGAGTTCTAAGAGCTAAATGCATGAACTCGATGTATGCACTTTGGAACTTATAGAAACACTTCATGAGCGAAAACAAACTGCAGGCTGGAAGAATAGTTTAAAGCTTAAGGGACAGATTACTGGGCCAAAAACAATATACACATAATTATAGAATATTATCTTCTATCACAACACATATCTTATCAACCAAACAATTTATTTGCAAATAAGTTCAATTGCATGATGGATCAGAGAAAATCACCACTCTAATTAAGTTGGACATTTTGTAACATCACTTTAATAATTAATCAATACCTTCGTATAATATGCAGGTAAACTCAGCTGCAAATGTTCAACCTGAAAAGTTGAAGACATTTGGAATGCCATCTATATCGTATCTTATCATTTTCACCATACTGTAGAGTGTGTTTAGATGAGGTAATTGAGAAATTTTAAAGAATTTAGAATTCTAGGCAATTTAAATGATTCAATTAAATTACTTTCATTTCTCAATTCTTTTGTTTGGATAAAGTAATAAAAAAATTCATTGTCATCATTTTTGGACAGCTTTTATAAATTTTAATTTTTTTGGGTCAAATTTGAAAATTGAAATTAGGGTCAAAATGTAAATTTTAAAAATTTGAGGGGTCAAATTATAATTTTTGAAAAAATTGAGGGACCAATTTGAAATTTTTGGAAAATTTGAGGATCAAAATGCAAAATATGAAAAATAACAACAATGAAGAAATTTGAAATTCTTAGCTTTTAGGTGTCATTTGAAATTCTCTAAATTTAACTTGAACAAAATACTTCATAAATTTCCATCATTTTGAAAATGCTTCAAATTATTATCCAAACAATGGAATTCACCCAAAAGTATTTGAATTCCCTCAAAACATTTCCCCATCCAAACACACTCTTAGTTTAGTTACAAGATATTATGCACTAAAACACCTACACTGGACACGATGTTAACACACGCATAGGCATCTGGTAATAATTTGAGAAAGTAAATGTGATTGAACGTAATTACACATGTGCGTATTGTGTCGGTATCACTAACATATGAATGTCGCTACTACATAGGTTGACAACCGTGTAAAATACACTTTCTTCAACAAGCAAAAAACAGTGTAAAATACACTATTTATAACTATTGATTTGACTTGAGAAAAGAGAAAAAACTAATAAAAAATGAATTGTATCTACGCAATATATAATAAATACGTTGTTGGACATCTAAATGGTTCTTAAAAAAACATTTCTCTAACCTAAATTGGTAGACAATATATTTAGGGTCAGATGAATTCCTCCAATCAAATGATAGGTTAGGCGAGCCCAAACATAACTCAATACAAATTAGATGCATAAGTTATGTTGGTATGGTTAAGCCCAAATATAGCTTAATTTATCCACAATTTATCTAAACCAATTTATAATTTGGAAATCCCTCTAAAAGACTAAAATGTATGTTTTGTATAACCTTTAATTTGTTGTTTAGAATGCCTTCAAGTTGTATGGTTAAGTGGCATGTGCATGTCGACAAAAAAAATCGATACTGACCAATATTACATAAAAATATTTGTTGAGAGAAGTCAATCCCTTAAATGGATCTCAATATTTCAAAAGAATTAGTCTTTGTAGTTGCATGCGAAAAATATCAATGTGTTTTTTTTCACTTTGAATTTCAAAAACAAACAAAATGAAAACTTTTCATTAAACAAATTATTAATCTTTAAAAGTGATTATTTTACAAAAAGTGATTATTCCAAAACCATTGTCTTTATCACCTCTTTCATTTCCACTAACTCACTCTGTTTTCATCTTCCATCTCCAAAAACAATGCCAGGATTAACAGCACCATCAGATTATTCCAAAGAACCACCTCGTCATCCTTCTCTTCAAATCAACTCCAAGGTAATCAATCATCTTTCTCTTTCTTCAAAACGCTCATTCTAATCGTCGTTTTCTTTTCTTCTTCACAGGAACCTTTCAACGCAGAACCAAAACGTTCAGCGCTTATTGCATCGTATGTTACACCTTCCGATTTCTTCTATAAGAGGAATCATGGTCCTATTCCCATCGTTGAAGATATCAACAGGTTCGGTTCATTCATTCTCTTCAATTATTTTTTTTTTATTTTTTTTATAGTTATGAATATTAAAACAAAATTATTGTGATTTATCAACATTGTAAAACTTTTTCTGCAAATTTATCTATTATTATTATTGTTGTTGTTGTTGTGACTGGTTTGGTATTTATGAACAGATACTGCGTGGAGATATCTGGTCTTGTGCAGCATTCCAAACAGCTCTTTATGAAAGATATCAGGTTAGTTTGTTGTTGGGAATTTGGAATTCAGTTAGGATTTTCTTACGCTTAAGAGTATGTTTGGATTGTCGTAATTGAACTTACTAGCTTAAGCACTTATGAGATTGTTTGGAAGAACTGATAGAAATAGCGTGTGACATGTTCATAAGTTGTTTTAGCTTATTTTCAAAAGCTCTTAAGATATTTTATGAAAAAAATATTTGACTTTATTTTGTTTTATGTTGTAAAAATAGCTTATAGATAAACACTTATATTATAAAAAAAAAAAATGATAAGCCCTTATGCTATAAGTGATTAATGAAGTTTTTTTTTTTTTTTTTTTTGAAGAAGTGATTAATGAAGTTGTTTATTGAAACAGGGCCTAAATTTATCGTTTCTTGTTTTAAATTTTTTTGGAGAGAAAAATAGAAGAAAAAGGTCAAATTATTTGTTATTCTTTAGGAGAGAATGAGGAGTGTTTGGGTAATAACTTAAGCACCTCTTTGATATGTTGGTATCTTATAAGAACTAATTGTAGAGAGTACTACATTGATTGGGATATGACCTGAAAAAATGTTTATAAGTGGGAGGCATCTTGCATATCCACAATGCATTGGGCCGCCCGCTATCAATCTTTGAGTTCACATTCTAGATGTCTAGTTTTTGGTGTAACTGAATGTGTTGCAACTTGAGAGTCTCATATTAGATGAGATATAGCCTAAAAAGGTGTTTACAAGTAAGAAACATTTCCCATCTTATAGGCCAAACCCAAATCGTAAGACTTTGTAGAAGCTATTTTTCCAATTAAAGAAAATGAAGGTAAACTCGTCATGTACTTTTGTATATCGGCATATGATGATTGATAGGGGCTGTGGTGGCAAGTGCCAACATGTTAGCCTCACTTTCTCTTCAATGAACTGCCGTGTTCCAATTTCTTTGTTTAGAAAAAGCGCTTATTTAAAACCTTGGTTGTGACACTTGACATGTAAAGTTTGTTTCTCTTGTTTTAAAATTTTCTTTTGAGAGAAAAATAGAAGAACATTGTCAAAGTGAAAACAGTTATTTTGGATATTCGGGATAAAGTACGGATATCTGGGTAAATATGTTAATTAAGCACCTATTCCGTAAGGGCATATGTTTACTATGGATTGGTGATAACTTGTGTATAAACTAATTTTACAATTAAAGAAAACGTGGGTATATCTATACTGTTTCTATAAGCTATCTTAAGGGGCTTACTAAAATAAGCTAAAACAACATACAAGCATGTCATGAGCTATTTTTGTAAGCTCTCTTAAGAACCTACACAAGTGCTCATGTCATAAGACAAGTCTAAATCAGCTCTTCCGCTCTTCCAAACATCCGCTAAATTCTTGATTTGTTGGTTCATTATTATTAAATTCTTGTCGTGCAAGGAAGTGACCTTGTTATTTTGATGGCAGGAATCTTCCAAAGTATAATGTCACTGCCACACTGCAGGTATGTGTTTTTGCGCTAAAATTGGATTGAAGTGCAGCAGTGGTTTTTTTTGGTGTTTTTACATAGATTTTCGGATGACTACTTCATTCTGCAAATGAATTCTTTCAGTGTGCAGGGAATCGGAGGACAGCTATGAGCAAGACGAGGACAGTGAAAGGGGTTGGATGGGATGTTTCTGCTATTGGAAATGGTTAGTGTGGTCAGTTTTATTGTTGAAGTATTCTTGGATTGCAGGAGTTTCATGTTGTGTTTAAGATCACCCTTGACTGCTAAGCTATTGATTAAGATATCTAATTAATGTAGTGAATCTATGTATTTTTAATTACGGTTTCTTTTTGTTCTCTCAGCTGTTTGGGGTGGTGCCAAATTAGCTGATGTTCTTGAACTTGTTGGAATTCCCAAGTTGACAAGTGTCACTCAATTTGGTGGAAAACATGTTGAGTTTGTAAGCATTGATAGGTGTAAGGTAATGATTAATGAATATGGCTTGTATGTTTAATCTGGCAATCTTCAATTCCTTACTATAAGTCTATAACCTTATTGATTCCTTTCAAAAAATATTAAAAATTAGGAAGAAAAGGGAGGACCATATAAGGCCTCAATACCACTCAGTCAGGCTGCAAATCCTGAAGCAGATGTTCTACTTGCTTATGAAATGAATGGAGAAGTAAGTTAATTTGATTTCTTGTTCTCTATCTTCTTGGAGCAATAAAACGACGTTTTTTCTTTTGCTGTTTATATTGTTTTTCAATCAGTATTTTCTGTTTGTACTCTAGGATTCATGCAAACTGATGGCTTCTCATAGTGTCATCATAGGAGCTTCAATAATGCAATTTTATTCTATTATTTGTATTTTTAGTAATGAATAACAGGGGTAGTAAAAAATTAGGATTTAAATTTGAGTTTCATATGTAGATAGTAACATATAATTACTGTAAACTTGAATTCAACATGTTATACTAGTGGATAATTGATTTAAATTTGAATTCTGTTTGCTGATATTAGAAAATAATTAGGAAATGTAAACTAGTATAGATGCTCATTTTGAATTCAAACAACGAGAACGATAAAAAATAAAAATAAAAATAGGTTCTCTGAGTAGCCTTTGCTCAAGCGTTACTGGGGATTTTCTTCTGCAATACATCTATTTCTGATTCTTAATAATTCATTTTCTTCTTCCTATTTGGAAATTTGGGTTCCTATCAGTTTTGAGCTTCGCTTATAATCTCTGTCTTTCTTTAGCCTCTTAACAGAGATCACGGATACCCGTTACGTGTGATTGTTCCCGGTGTCATTGGAGCTCGGTCTGTTAAATGGCTGGAAGCTATCAATATCATTGAAGAAGAATGCCAGGTCTGATATATGACGTATTATACTTTTGAAATACCAAATTTTTCATTTTTGGAATGCCCCAAGAGCTTCACATTATTATGTATATCAGGGTTTCTTCATGCAAAAGGACTACAAAATGTTCCCACCATCAGTGAATTGGGACAATATTGATTGGTCAACCAGGAGACCCCAAATGGATTTCCCTGTTCAGGTATTCTTATTATTGTGCCCTCTCTGCCTTTCCTAACTTGAGTTATATTTGAAAGTAACCAGTTTGTAGTAAGTGCTAATTTAATTTGTTAAAAGTTTATTAAGCAGAATAAGTATTTTATTGAGCGAACTTTTGTAACCAATGAGTATTCGTTTCCTTGTGGCAGTGTGTTATATGTTCTTTGGAAGACGTGAGCACAGTAAAGCCTGGGAAGGTTAGTTTATTTAATGATGATGTATGTATATAGGCTATTCATGCTTCAGTGTAGATGTTGGTTGCCTCTCTTTTCGGTTTTGATGAGTTACAAGAATTACAAGAATGTGTTTTTCTTATTTACTATGAAATGCACAAACGTGTTGAATTAACTTTTTTATTTCAAATAATATTCTAAATTTAAGTTTAATGAAAATGAAAAGACATTATTTCTGGTAAATTTCACTTCTTGTAAAACTAAATATTTGAGTAAATTTAAGTTTACTGAAAATGAATTAGCTTTTTGTTCAAGTAAAACTATATATTTGAGTTCCAAATTCCCATTTGGGAGTTAAATTTGATGCCTATGTCTTCCAATATCACACAAGCAAGACTACTGTACATAGGCCGTGTTTAGATAAACAACTTAATTAAGTGCTTATCGTATAAGTGCTTATAAATAAGCTATTTCTGTAACAAATGAGAAAATAAAGTCAAACCGTTTTCATAAAAACTATAAACAATTTTCTTAAGCTGTAATGAAGAGCTTATGGATATGTCATAAGCTGTTTCCATAATTTTCTTATGCTAAAAAAGGCAATCGAAACAGGCTCTCATTCTGCTCATTTGGTAGTTGACTTAAGTCCTAATTCTGGCATATGTTGTGCAGGTAAAAATTAGCGGCTATGCCGCATCAGGTGGTGGCAGAGGCATTGAAAGAGTAGATGTGTCTGTTGATGGAGGCAAAACATGGATGGAAGCCTCAAGATCTCAAAAAAGGGGTATTCAGTATATATCAGATGCTGCCGACAGCGACAAATGGGCTTGGGTGCTTTTTGAAGTCACAGCTGATATTCAACACAGCACAGAGATTATTGCAAAAGCGGTATGTTCCATATCTTCTCTCCCAATTGTGATCAGTCTTAGTTTTTTGTGTTGTACGAAGCCAACGAGATATATGAAGAGAGAAAATCTGATGATTGATATCGGGGTATCATATAAGATCATGATGATATGGTGAAATATTTAGTTCTCTTGTTAGTAGGCATGGTTCTAAATTGCGGTTGCGGTCGTGGTCACAGTTGCCGTTACATTATGAACCTTGATTTATGCAGTCTCAATTTAGAACTATGTTAGTAGGTACTCCCCCAACAAAATAACCATTTTCCGTTTAGTGGTTTCCATCCACTACGCTTTAAAGAAAATTTACCAGACAAATTATAATGCATTATATACAATGCCACATTTTATAATTTTAGTGGAAGGCATACACACTACAGGACTTAATATTTATATGATACAGTATATGGGTCATTCATTCAAATTATAAAGTGGTTAAAAGTGTTATCTATCCCAATTTAGCTACTATATGAATGGTAAATGGTTATGTCCACTTTTTAGTTCACAATAATGTAGCACCAACACTTAATATTGAAAGCGTACCCGGTATCCAACATGTGTCAATGTCGACGTTCAATTACTTCTCTTTTTCTCAAATTATTATCTGTGTATGGATGTCAGTATTGTGTCTGTGTTTGTGCTAGCGTTTCATTGTCCTTAACTGCATAAGCAATAAAATCAATTTTCTTTGTTCCATTTTCAATCAATTGGTTTATAGGTAGAGGAAATGATGCCTATTTTTCCATAATCATCATATACTCTACTTTTGATATATTTTGGTCTTAATTTTCATTTCATACGAATGTGAATTGTAGATATTAAACAATTGTCATTTCTTCTAAAATATTTTTGATATTTTTGAAAATTGTGAATAGAATAGAGACGCTAATATGCTTATATAAACTCCTCTAAATCTTACAGGATTGATTAATGGGCCGAATAGAATTAGTAGACATAATCATTGAATATACACTATTACAACACATCTCATATCAACTAAGCTTTTTATCACCAAATGAGTTCATTTGCATTATTGATCAGAGAATATCACCACTCTAATTCAGTTGGGCATCTTTGCAAGATCTCCCTAATAATTAATACCTTTGTATAATTTGCAGGTAGATTCAGCTGCAAATGTTCAACCTGAAAAGGTCGAAGATGTTTGGAACCTTAGAGGGATATTAAACACTTCATGGCATCGGGTAAAAGTTCAAGCGAGTTACTCAAACTTGTAAAATTTGTGCCAACTATTTGGTCAAAGGTTTTTGAAGCATCTTACTGAACACTGAACTCTGAAAGTGCATCGGCGCCAATTGTATAAAAAGTCTTAACACGAATAAACCCTAGAGCTAAAGGGAAGGGGTTGTGAATAATCACTTACTCTAGTTTCATGTGTGATTGCCTGAAACTATAACTTTGTTTCATCATGGAATTACTGTGAGATATTAAACTTGGAGCGTTTGGCATTTTGAATTTCATCTATATGATCTTTTATCATTTTCATCATACCTTTAGTTTAGTTTCTAGCTATGATGCACCGACGTCGAGATTGGACATGACACTGACACACACTTACACATGCAGGTAATAATTTGAAGAAATTAAACGTGATTGAATATAATCATGCACGTCAGTGTCGTGTTAGCATCACTGACATGTCTTCAATTTAAAATGTTTGGACTACATAGGTTAGAGGCATTTCACTTATCATTATTGGATCAAATTATCATCATGATATCAGAAGAAGAAAAAAAAAAAAAACTCACTATCAATAATATAAAAAAGTCCCTTAAAACATATATCGGAAGAAAAAAAAACTCACTTTCAATAATTTAAAAAGGGTTTTTCTATCATATGCAAATTTGTACATGTTAAGAAGTTTATTTTTTAAAAAGGGTTTATTTTTTTTTCTTCAAAAGAGAAAAGAAGTTTATTTTTTTTAATGGATTTATTAAAATTTTATAATAAGTGATTTTTGTTTATCTCATTGGTTTTTATTTTTTTCGTACGGTTACAACTTCATAAAACACTGTTTTTGGCATTTATTTACACACATCATCTAGATCTAGATTTTCTCCAACATAAGTCATTCCATCCAATATTTCCCACTCTATCTAGTATCTTCCTTCATATTATAAAATCAAACATTTCCTTCAAAAAAATCAATTAATTGTAGGTAACGTTTTTCTCTCTTTCATGCAGATTTTATGCTTATTTCCTATGCTAATGATTCCCACAAAAAGAACGTGTAGAACAAAGAGATGTTTATATGGGATTTCATCCAGCAAAATTTACCGCTTCCAGCTACCACTCCCTTATAACAAGAGGCTTGTGGTTCAAGTCATGGTTGGGTAGCAAAGGTGGATTTTATTTCGAAACTTACAATCATAACCCTACTAAATCCCTTCAAAAATCTAGTTTCGATCCCTCTACCACCCATCTACATGCTGGATATATATATAGACGGGTTAGATATTATGAATGTAACGTTCATAAGGTTATTTTATCAGAAAATCCTACAATTAGGCTTCACAATTATGTTGTAGTTGCAATTTCTAGTACGCGTAAATGTCTTGCTTTCATAAAAGCCGGACAAAAGTTTTGGACTTATGTTGATGATGACTATTTTTGCTTCAGCGATGTTATATTTTATAAAGGGCTAGTCTATGCCGCGGGACGATGGAATAACATTGTCTCTTTCGATATTTGTAACTCGAAGGATTCAATTTATTACACCGATGATTATTTTGAAGAAGCACTGCATCCTTACCCTAATGGACCATTTGATATGAAAACCTATAATGTAAAAGATGGAAGCTTTAGTGACCATTGCCCTTTCGAACATTGGTTCGCACAGATGCCACCTTCACTATGGGTTCTTCCACCATATCAGTGGGAATGATAGCTTAATTTGAAGTATGCTACTTTGTTTTAATTAGTTTTTATCTTATCATGTTTGTTTAATTAGTTTTTATCTTTTCATGTTTGGTTATTTATCTAATATTGAAAACTTATGCAACAAACATGAAGAAAATCGTTGAAACAATGTTACCATATATTTACAATTTATAGTGTTGATTGAATTTCTATAGTATTGTGTAATTGATCTTACTAGAGTTATTAATTATTACTGCAATGAGTTTGTCTTTCTCCTGATAATAGCAATTTGTAGAAGGTAACTAATGTCGTTACACATTTTTTTCCTCACCAAAAAAAGTACGATAATAAACCCTGTCAAAGAGATTAATTCCTTTGTGTGTAAAAGAATAACTTAAAGAATGGATTAGTTTTTAAAAAACAAACTCCTAATTGAGAAAATTTCTAGGAAACATAAAACAGTTTTCACTATGTTCCTTGGCAAAAATGGTTATCTTATTGGTTTGAACCATTCGGTAATCGGTAAATTCATTTCCGTCTCTAAGAGTATGTTGAAAAGAAATGTTCCAATTCCCCATACAAAAATGACAAATTTTTCGGATGAGAGGAGCATAAGGATGGAGTTGAGAAGTTGCATGAGAAGTGAAATCAACTGTTAGAGTGGAATCTAATTTAATGATAATATTCCTGAATCTTTCAGATTGAGCAATCTTGAGAAGTAATTCAGCGGTATTCGGCACATAAGGAATTAGTGAGCCGAAGAACCCAAGTAACAAGTCGTCATTGTTGTTGCGAGACATGCGACCAAAGCCCGATCTGTAATTCTAGCGCACTTGTTTTAATATGTTCTATATGATGTTTTAACGTTTGCAATGTTCCGTTCAATGTTCCAACATCACGAAATAAACTGAAATAAAAACAAGAAAGTAAATGACAGGAAAGTAAAGAACACAATGAGTTTGTTGACCCATTTCGGTGACAAACACACCTACTCTGGGGGCTGCCAAGCCAGGAATTCCGCTAGTGTAGTCCTTACTCTATAGCTCTCAGCAAACTCCAAATTTACACTAAAGACCTAGGACCTACCCGTATAGACTTCAATCTTGGAACTCCTAGATCTGAGATCCCATCTCACTATCTTAATGGTCAGTCACAACCCCTGTGACCTATCAGACCTAAACACAAACTCAAAGGTGAAGTTACCTTCAAACAAACAACTAACACCTTCTTTCACAACTTCGGTGTAGTACACAAGACTATCAAACGCACACACAGTCCTAAACAAGTATCACAGACGATACAAGAAAGAATCACAATATAGGTTCTAAACTTGCATCATAAACGATACAAGAGTAGAGCACATGTAGACTCAAAACCTTAAAAATCTAAACTTTTTAGTGTGACGGCTTGAATGATCAATTAGGTCTTGAAGTCTCCCTTATATACTGAAGCAGCTTGGGCTAAATTCATTAGTTGGGCTTCAGTACAAAGCATATCGGTTCAGCTAATCTGCAAAACAAGAATCAGAAACAAATATGGAAAGTCCTAAAATGTCAGAACATCTTTAGGATCGTTCCCAACAAATAACAAATAGTTCCTAAAATAATATAAATACTACTTTAGAAGTATTCCACAGTTGATTCCGTATAGATATGCGCGTTGCTTGGTCAATAAGATAAGGAACTATTGTTTTCTTAAACAATAAAGGGCGCGCGTACAAGTAGGAATGAACCCAGGCACACTAAACCGTGCCAGGATGTTGGAACATTGTATCCAACATCTTAAAAAGAGGCCTAAACACATGTTGGAACATTGGTTCCAACTTACACAACAAGGATATTTATTTTAGCAATAATGCAGCCAATACAAATACCCAACACGACCTTTCAGGATTGTTGAAAGAGTTGCCATCCACATTACTTTTATGGTGTCTTCAAGAGGACGAATCTAGACCCCACATATCAATTTTTGAATGGTAGGCATAGTTTTAAAACCCGGCTCGGACCGGCCGGTCCGACAGATTGGACCGTGAACCGGTGATGTAAAATGAATTATATTATATATGTAAATATATTACATTTTAATTTTATAAGAGGAAAGAACACATCATTTTTTTTCTTTTAAAAAGAGAAAATTATTGTTAAACATAATCTTTACACAATAATAATAATATACACATCATATTTTTTTTAGAAAATCTATATACTATATTAATATTAATATATATGCAAAACAAAATCTATTTCATGTCATTAAAATATAGCTGTAAAAATATTAATATACATATTACATGTCAGTTTTTTTAGTTTTTAAATGAACGAGTCACCAATTAAATTCGATTTAATCGGTTAAATAGCTATATAAATTTAATCTCAAGACCGAGTTATCTAACAGAGTCATCCGAATTGATCTGGTTCAGTCATGCGGTTCGACCAATGATTTAGTGGTTCGACCATTAACTCAGTGACCCAGTACATCTGCCGAGCTGATGACCGAGCCGAATTTTAAAACTATGATGGTAGAAGTACCTAGGATATATAAGAATGATTTTTGTAAAAACATTGTCAGATAATTCATTTACAGTCGTTGAACTCCATGTCATTCCTAGTGCCAGATAACCCAACAAGTGACTATAAACATAATATCGTTAAAAGATGTAGCATGGTCAAAAAACCATGGATTCAAAACCATAATTTATTTAAATCTCCATCAAAGAAACATTAGAGTACTAGTATGAATTGCCTAAAACATTGAGACAAAAATCACACATATTCAATCAATTATTGTCAAACTCATGAAACTTTTATTAATGTCTAGATTGATCCATATGTTGCAACATCATTCAACAAATACAAATTATAAATGAGTAAATATTCTTCCCTAAAAAAGAAAAAAAACTACAAGTATTCTAATGTCTCAAAATATTTGAGATAGCTAAAATAATCTCAGCAACTTTCTCAACATCATGAGCATATTTTGGAAGCAAACTATTATCATCAAAAGAAGGGTTTCCATAAGCTCCATTAAGACAATCTGGAATAACTTCTCTAATAGATTCTGCATCCTCATACAAACCCTGATACTCTCCACTCTCAATGAAACCTTGAGCTTCCTCAATGTCATCAAGAGCTTCAGTAAAATCTAGTGAACACGACAGGTAATGGGATTTTTCGGCGTTATTACGACTTCGTACGATTAGTTTATTGATTAGATTGATTGTGTTGGTTATTTTGGCATGAGCATCTTCAATGGAGTATTTGGCAAGGCTAACAAGGTCTCCATGTACACTACGAGGTCTTGATTTGAGAAAAGTTGAACAAAAACTAGGGTTTTGAGTTTTCTTGCAAATGGTATGCAGATTTACAATTTTGGCTGCATATGAGGATGCAATAAATAAAAGAAACATAATGGTAATTGATGAAAAACGAACCATATTGTATTTTCTTGTAGTAATTGTAATATTTGTCATTTGCTTGCTTCACTCCTTAGCTTTATATATTTTGGTCAATTAAAGAGATGATAAAATATTGAATTTAATGACTATAAGCTCTTTGAGACTGTTTCTTTATAATTATGTTTTATTTAACAACATATGATATGTTATAGGTAGCTTTCCTTCAAAACAAAAAATGTTATAGGTAGCTTTAGCTCAGGTGGTTAAGACAATGCATAAAATATGCAAGGTCTAATGTTTAAATCTCGGCCATTATAAAATAAAAAAAATAAAAAGGTAGGTACATAGTATAATTTGGCTTCTTTTTTGGTTGTCAAACCTCCGATTGATCTTGGTAAGTTAAAGTTCGGCTTGAGGTAAATATAGTCTGACTAAGAATTGATCCATTAAGAATCAAATTTGCATTGCCTAGAACAATTTGTCATTTTGTGAAACTCTTTAGCCATAATAAAATTTGGTTTTTTTTTTTTTTGAGCAAATAAAAAAATAAAATTGATAATTGATAAGTTATAAATTTGTGAAACTCTTTAATTTGAGCAAATAAAATTTGGTTATAACTATGTTTAGTAAAAAATCGGATGATTGATAATTGATAAGTTAACATTGTTTAATAAAATTAACGGTTAAACTAACTGATAAATATAAAATGACGACATCCCTAATTTAAGCCTAACATTGTAACGACTCTAAAAAATGAAAATTAAACACAACATATAACAAAAAAGAAAATTAAACATAACAAAGCTGGACGTAACACCCCCTCAAAAAAAATTGACCGTTACAACACTTTCTTTTCTTGCTTTAACGTAACATTTTTCTTCTTTTTAAATATAACTTCTTTTTTTAATGTTAAAGTAAATTTTTTGTTTTAAATAAATGTAACTATTCATTCATATATTAATAGCCCTTAAAATCAAAAATTTAATTAAACTTAACCTTTTTTTTTTTTGCATAAACGCAATTATGTATTATAAAGGATAAAATCAAGTTTTCGTTAAAATGATGCGAGTGAAAATGAGAAGAAAAAATAACTATAAACTCAAACTCTAATTGAAATAGCGTTTGAAAAATAAGTTATAAGATTGTAAAATAAACTAATAAGCTAAGTTAATTGTGTTTTTGTCACAAGCTTTGGTCTATTCCATGTAATTCAACATCAGATTTTGGACTACGTTAACGAAGTTGTGTAGCTCAATTAGTTACTCCATCCATTCCTTTTTGAATTTTTTTTTTTTTTTTGATAAGCAAGGAACGTAGACAGACATCAAGAGGCATCATCGACATCCCAACTAGGTTGGCACCTCGAGAGACCTCCATCCTATGCCGCTACGCTCTAAAAAATTTATTAAAAAAGGGGAAAAAATAATTACAAAAGGAGGTGGGACTAGACCAAAACCCTCAAACAACAAAAAGAGAAGGAAACAGAAAATAAACAGAAGAAACAATAAAAAGCAACCAAAAAACTGATCATGGGAATCTATAATATGGAAGTCCACATCTATCCCTATAGAAATCAAGCCTTAAATCAATAGGAAGAGTGTCTAGCCAGACTACACCAACATTGGAGTGACCCATAGAAGCCAACCTATCTACGCAACTGTTTCCTTTACGGAAAATGTGGGAAGAAATAACTTGAACCTGTAAGTGTCGGACATATACTCAGAGTTACCGATACCTCTATTCCAATAGAGACAATTCATTGATCAGTGGATTTATTGTCACCCCGTGCACGAGATTTAGAAGGCTTCTTTGAAAGAACATGTTGGACCTTCAGTTTCTGCTTCTGATTTCTTGTAAGAACCGGCATAAAGCCTGCAGACGCGTCAACTGCAGCTTCAGCTGCTGATCGAGCATCATACTCTCGAACTCTTTCCCACAAATCTAAACCATGCTGAATGTTCTTGCTAGGATGAACCTCTTGTCTTTGTAATGTACCAACCTCTTGTGTTTTGTCCGTAGACATACCTTGTTGACCAGCAAGAGCATCATAATTACCAATTTGAGCATCATCAGAATTTTCAGGAGTAACCATGTCATTTTAGAATATTAACATAAAAATAGCAAAGTGTATTTTTGTACATTTTTTTCCTGTTTTACCCTAATTTTAATCCACTAATATATATTTCTGTATTTTTGCACACATTTTCTCTTTGCAATAAATTTTTTTTTTCTCTCATAATAAACATTTGTTAGTTACTATATTTTTCTCCAACAAATTCCTATTTGTCTTATATTTTATTTTTCTCTCAGATCTGTTATTTTACTTTGCACTTGAAGTTTTTAACAATTATACTACTTATCTTATTTATAGAATTTTAACTATTCATGGAACCATTGTTATAGGTAACAAAGTTTTGTTTAAATTTTAAGATAACAAGAAACAAACTTTGTTTTAAAAAAACAAACAGAATTTGTTTTAAAAAAAAAAAAAAAAAAAATTTAGTTTTTCAAATATATATCATTAATTAGTTGATTTTTTTTTTTTTTGAACAAGCCAAAATGGAATTAATTAAAACAAAATGAGTGATTCATCTCGCACAAGGCGTGCAAAAGAGAACCACAAAAACAAAAAGCATACAGGCCAAAATAAAAACAGAAGAAAAACAGCAAAATTACTGTAAAACTCCCATGCAAAGTAGAGGATGTCTCCACCAGTCATGATAGCAAAAAGAACAGGTTGACATACACGCCTTTAACCACTAAAAGGAAAGCATTTTTACCCTGTGAATCATCTGCTGTAACTCTGAAGCCTTCTAATTAAAAACACGGTTGTTCATTTCCTTCCAAATAACTCAGACACATGTAAGCCAGATTAGTCTTAGAAAGGAATATGTGAATCGCGATAACCCTGATAAATGACCGAACTGAATAAGATGTGCACGAAGAACCTCTGGTGCGACAAAATGAATATTTAACCACTGCGAAACAGAAACCCACAGATTGCGAAATGTGTCGCAATTTAAAAATAAATGTGTAGTAGTCTTTTGTAAACCCCATCCTCTAACATTAATTAGTTGATTGAATGTCTATTGTGTAATTGATCTTACTACAGTTATTAATTATTACTTGAATGAGTTTGTCTTTCTCTTGATAATAGCAATTTGTAGAAGGTAACTAATGTCGTTACACTTTTTTTTCCTCACCAAAAAAAGTAAGATAGTAAAGCCTAAGATTAATTCCCTAGTATGTAAAAGAATAACTTAAAAGAATGGATTAGTTTTTAGAAAGAAAAAAAAAATTAAAAAAAATTAAAATTAAAAACTCCTAATTGAGCAAATTTCTAGGAAATAAATAGTTTTCACTATGTTCCTTGGCAAAAATGGCTTTGAACTAATTGGTACATTCATTTCCTTCTCTAAGTGTATGTTGAAAAGAAATGTTCCAATCCCCCATACAAAAATGACGAATTTTTTGGACGAGAAGAACATAAGGATGGAGTTGAGAAGTTGCATGAGAAGTGAAACCAACTGTTAGAGTGAAATCTTATTCAACGATAATATTTCTCAATTGTCTAGTTTGAGCAATTTTGAGACCATTTAAAATTGCATGAAGTTCGACGCATAAGGAATTAGAGAGCAAGAACCCAAATAACCAGTTTCCATTGTTGTTCGCAAGATGCCACCAAAGCCACATCTTCCATGATCGTTGAAAGAGTTGTCGTCCATATTAACTTTTATGTTGTCTTCAGGAGGAGGAATTCAACTGGCCTCACACGTCGGTTTTTGAATGGTAGGAGTACCTAGAACCTTCAAGGAAAAGAGCTATATAAGAATGAATGTTGTTAAGTCACTGCAAGATAATTCATTTACGGTTGTTGAACACCATGCCATTCTTAATCTTTCAGATAACGCAACAAATGACTACAAACATAATCTCGTTGAAAGATGTAGCATGGTCTACAAACCATAGATTCAAAACCATAATTTATTTAAATCTCCATCAAAGAAACAATAGAGTACTGGTATAAATTGCCTAAAAAATTGAGACAAAAATCAAACATATTCAATCAATTATTGTTAAACTCATGAAACTTTATATTTGCAAGATTTTATTAATGTCCAAATTGATCCATATGTTGCAACATTATTCAAGAAATAGAAATTATAAAAGAGTAAATATTCTTCCTCAAAAAAAAAAAACTACAAGTATTCTAATGTCTCAAAATATTTGAGATAACTAAAATAATATCAGCAACTTTCTCAACATCATGAGCATATTTTGGAAGCAAAGTATTTTCATCAAAAGAAGGGGTTTCATAAGCTTTATTAAGACAATCTGGAGCAGCTTCTCTTATAGATTCTGCATCCTCATACAAACCCTGATACTCTCCACTCTCAATGAAACCTTGAGCTTCCTTAATTTCATCAAGAATACCAGTAAAAACTATTGAACACCTTCGGTAATGGGATTTTTCGGCGTTAAAACGACTTCGTGCGATTAGTTTTGTGATTAGATTGATTGTGTTGGTTATTTTGGCATGAGCATCTTCAATGGAGTATTTTGCAAGGCTAACAAGGTCTCCATGTACACTACGAGGTCTTGATTTGAGAAAAGTTGAACAAAAACTAGGGTTTTGAGTTTTCTTGCAAATGGTATGCACATTTACAATTTTGGCTGCATTTGAGGATGCAATAAATAAAAGAAACATAATGGTAATTGATGAAAAACGAACCATGTTGTATTTTCTTGTAGTAATTGTAATATTGGTCATTTGCTTGCTTCACTCCTTAGCTTTATATAGTTTTGGTTAATTAAAAAGATGATAAAATATTGAATTTAATTACTATAAGCACTTTGAGACTTTTTCTTTCTGGTTACATCCTCCGGTCACTATTATAAGCAAAAATTAATATTTTAGATTCATTCAATTAATGATGCATATGATCTTGATTATATAGACCACATACATCATTTATTGAATAAATCCAAAATATTAATTTTTGCTTATAATAGTGATCGGATGGTGTATGTTTTATATATCACCATATGGTATAGGTAGATAGTATAATTTGGTTTCTTTTTAATCATTTGATTAATTAGGAAAATTTGAAGTTCGGTCGTAAGGTAAATAGTCACGTAAATATATATCGTCTGATTGAGAATTATTCGACCAAGAATTAAATTTGGGCCGTCTATAACAATTCGTCATTAGGTGAAGCTCTTAAACCATAATATAATTTGGTTATGAATATGTTTAGTAAAAATATCGGATGACCGTTAAACTAGCTTATAATTGATGACTAATGTCTAAGTTTTTTTTATGACGGTTGAACTAACTGATAAATTTAAATGACATAAAATAACATTCTTAATTTAAACCTAACATTGTAAGGACCCCTAAAAAAAATTAAACACCGCATGTAATAAAAAATAATAATTAAACATAACAAAGCTGGACGTAACACCACCTAAAATAAACGTAACCTTTTTTCTTCTTAAATGTAACTTCTTCTTTTTTAATGTTAAAGTAATTTTTTTAATTAAAAATGTAACTATTCTTTTATTACCAACCCTTAAAATCAGAAATTTATTAAACGTAACCTTTTTTTTCTTGCTTAAATGCAATTATGTGTTATAATCGGTAAAATCGGCTTTTAGTTAAAATTATGAGGGTAAATATGAGAAAAAAGAAATAAATTATAAGTTCACACTCTAAATAAAATAACATCTAAAAAAATAAGTTATAACATCATCCACAATACAGCACTCCATTTAAGTGTTTAAACGGGTCCCAACTGTACATATCATTCGTTTTATAATTAATATTTGATAAGCACTCAATCTCTCCAACCTAGCATCTCAAATAATTATTAATTGGGTCCCTAAATGGGTCCCGACTGTACACGTCAGTCGTTTTATAATTTATATTTGATAAGCACTCAATCTCTCCAACCCAACACCTCAAAATAATTATTAATTGGGTCCCTGCAATAGCTCTACATCATTAAATTTTGACAATTAATTTATATATTCATTCATAATTATATAATTTTAAAATATTAAAATAATTTAATTATAAATTATATAAAAAAAAAAGTTAAGGCTTGAAAAAACAATATAAAATAAATGATGGTAAATTACTTGTTGTTTTGCTTAAATCCAATCACTGTATGTTCTTTTTTTTTTTTTTTTCCATTCAAACGGGTAAATTATTTGTTGTTTTAAAAAAAAGTTTTGGTTGAAAATTTAATGTTAGATCGATTAAATTTTAGTCTTGCAATTAATATATAATTTACTTTTTAATATTAAAATAATACAACAATTATCCAGAAGTCCTAGCTCAACTGGCAAAATGCCGAAATTGTTAGGCCGGATGCCATGACCGGGGTTCGAACCCCGGTACCTCCACTTGTGTGTGTGAGTTTATAATGGCTTTGCCATTTCGTCTATCTACCAAAAAAATAAAAATAAATAATACAACAATTGAATAGAGAAAGAAAATAGAATTAATTGCACATGTGGGACCCATGAGTAATAGGAGAGAGAGGATGCTTATAAAAGCTCACATCTCTATAAGCACTATATTAATTGGTGTCACAAAGGGATGCTTATTTAGCATGGTGTTAAATACGGGAAGGACTTCCTTTATAGATGGCCTAAGATAGTAAAATAAGCTAATATCGTCTAAAATATAAGTTAATTGTGTTTTTAAGGGGGCTTTGTAGCTCAATTCGGTTGAACCAAAGGATAAAGAATTAGAGATTCAAGGTTTAACTCTCCACGGAGAGAGGATAAAAAAAACTAATAAAAATTAACATACTACATTTATCATTAAAAAATATGACAAGGGATAAAAAAATTGGAGTAACTTTATCATTAAAAAATATTTTGGACTACATTGAACTCAAATGAAAATGTTACAGTAAACCACCAATTTGATCCATGTCTTTGTAAACCATCAATTTGGTCTCTGTCTTTGTAAAAATTACAATGAATCTTAATTTAAAAAACCTTTTTTTCGAAAAAAAAATCTGACCTTTTTAAAAATTTGGTAAAAAAATATATTTTTTTTAATTTTGAAAATGATTTTATAAAAAATCTGGAATATTTTTTTCTTCATATTTTATGAAAAAATATGAATTTTTTTATATATTTTTGGCTTCAAAAAAATCAGGTGTTAATCATTCACCATAGGCTACAATACACCTACATGATCCAACGGTTTATATTTGAAAAATAGATCAAACAGTTAAAATGTAACGGATAGGACCAAAAGAGGTAACGGCAAAAGACATAAGGGACCAAATTGAGACACTTTATAGTTAGGGGACCAAAATGAAATCCGAAAATAAGTTAAGGGACTAAAGCATATATTAAGCCTATATCAAAATAGTCTTTGTCTTTGTCAAAAAGTTTCTCAATTAATTTCTATGTCATGTGAAAAAACATAGAAACATGTGTTTAATTGAGAAACTTTTGACAAAGACAAGTACTATTTTGAATTATTGTCAAAAATTTATCAATTAGACTCATGTTTCTATGTTTTTTTTCCACATGATGAAGGACTTAATTGAAAAACTTTTAACAAAGACATTGACTATTTTGAAATATTAATAGAATCAGTGACTAATTTGAAAATCACTTATAAAGAAAGGAATCAAATTGATGGTTTACTCGAAAAAGTCAACATGGGACCATGGAATACATTGTCTGTTTCGTTATTTGTTACTACAAGGAAGATTTCTTTCGATTGTAAGTAAGATCATTCCAAATGTGGTTTCATTGTGGGGGGCTGATTTTGTTCATAGGGCGATGGTACTAAAAAGTTTGAAGTGCATGAGTTGAAACAATTAACATTAGTTATTATTATTTACAATTTGTTGTGTTTAATGAATGTTTATTGTGATCCCATTTAGGTTGTGTGATAGTGCTAGCTAGAACTTAGAACAGACTTTAGAGTGTGCTTGTTTTAATGTCATAGTTTCAATTCTCTCACGTTTTAATTTTGGCTGGTTAGTTTGATTTCTTAAAAATAAAAATAATGTCTATTGTGTAATTGATCTTACCACATGAGTTAGTCTTTCTCTTGATAATAATAGTAATTTGTAGAAGGTGACTAATATTTTTACACATTTTTATCAAAAAATTAACAAAATTAACACATACTTTGGTTCCCTATGAATTTATTAAAAATAAATAAATCTTTTCAATTGTACACCTTTACCAGGCTTGGACAAAAGTAATCTCAAATAACTAAAAACCCTACGTTTCTTCTCCGACGAACTTACAAACAACCATTGATGTCCGATGCTTCTTCCACCTGAACCTCAACCACCGTCCACCATACCTCCTCATCCTTCTCGAATTCCACAACCACTACCATGCCTTCTTTCTCCGGTGATATTGAATCGTCGCCGGTGTGTGACAGAGAGGAGAAGAACGATGAGGTTAGGGGAGAGAACAGAGAAGATGTACAATTGCATAAAGAGAGAGATGATTTTCTAAAATTGTCCTTGCACTTTAAAGGAAATTACAAAAAAATGTCATTGATGTCGTATTTGTGTCAAAAAATTTGTGTTTGTTTATCATTTCTGATAACTAAAAACCCAAAAGTAAAACAAAATCTTCAAATTTTGTTTGAGTCTAGGTCAAGGTGACTTTCAACCGTTAAAAGTTTACTTCAACAAAATAGGTAAAAACATGTTGTACTTGCAATTGCTTTTTGGCTTCTTTTGCTTCACGAGTAACAGCTAACACATAGACATGCAAATCAAAAGACCAATGTTATTGTCAATAAATAGGTTTCTTCTCCCTCAACCTCTCATCTCAAAGTTACCCTCTATTATCTCTTCCTTTTTCCTCCATTTTTTTTTTATTTGTTTTAGTTGTTTTACTCCAAACACCCCCATGTTTCAGTTGTTTTGCTTCATGAGTAGTTGAAATTAAAGAGAAGAATCAGAAACCATACACGTCCACTTCTTTCTTCTCATTCCCTCCCCCATAAAGAGATATAGTGACAACTTTATGAAATTTTTAAAGCGGACAATCGAATAAAGTCAAAAATCTCATGCTAGTTGGTTATGGTAATTTTCATACATGTTATTATTGAAAACCTAGAAGAACTAAGTGAAAATGACACAATTTTATGGGACCATTGTATGTCAGTGATTCTAGGAAGTCATTAGAATTCCAACAGAAAAGTGAATCATCTTAACCTCGTTTACAGTGGTCAACATTAACATGAGAAAGACGATAATTAACTTGTTTCAGATATTTTTATTTTGTGTGATAGTGCTCTTTCAAGATTTCTAGTTGCTATATTTATTTTCTCTGTGACAAACGATGACCAACCACAAATGACACTTTACATTTCTTATATTGTCTCAAGTTGCCATACCGAAACCCTTCATTAAAATTATACAATTATTATATTCTGAGTTTAATGTGGTTACTAAATAATTTGAGGATTGTTTTTGTTAAAATAAATGAGATACCATTTGAGGATTTTTTTTTTTTTTAATAGATGTTTGAACTAAAAAACTTGACTATATTGAGGGAGGCTTCTACGGTTTGATTCTCTATATTTGAAGTTAATTTTTTTATAAAAAAGATTTGGAAACTAACTTGTTACCTAAAATGGAATTTAATTTTTTTTTCCTTTCTAAAGTTAAACTAGCCCATCCAAATTGGTACGGGGAAGAATCAAACTCAGATCTTGTCAAATTTAAGATATTAATCACAATTTTGTAACACTATTCATTATACTATTCACACTTGTGTCAATTTGAAGAGAGAAAAAACTCATAAAAGTAATTTTAAAAACTACAATTATGGGGACATGTTTTACAGTCCAGGAACTCAACTACAATTTATTTTTTTTAATTAGGGGACATGTTTTAATTTTTTTTTTTGGAATATACAATTATTATGGTTTAAGAAATTTGAATAAATTATGTATGATTTATGAAATTAAAATAAATATTTTAAAATTGAAGTTTTTAGGTAATTAAAAATAAACGGATATCCGTGAATAAACACCCGAGAATTACCCGTATAACGGTACTCGCACAAACAAAGGGCAAAACAAAAAATCTTGCGCTGATTAATGAAAGATGAAATTGAATCCCACCATGTGAAACATGACACATGATTCTCAAATATATTATTTGTAAATAGATATAGATGCATTTCATTATTATTCAAACATTAACCTTAGGACGTACATAACATTTAATTATTTAGACATTAAAAAACCTGCTATAATTTGAATAATTTGATCAATTTGTAAGGCAACTTGACCATAATTTGGAAGGGAAGAAGTATCATGATAATTAGGATCGTTAATACAATCACTAATGTCATGCATAATGTCGTTTGCTCCAACACTCATGAGATTATAATTTCCCTCCTTCAAAACTCTTTGTATGTTCCCAAGCACAAAAATAGCACCTCCATCAGCAAAATAATATTTCAAACAATTTTTGTAATGTGTTAAAGCTTTGACATCTTTACCACTTCGTGAGATCAACGTATTGATTAGCTTCACTGTGTTAGTCAATTTGACGTGAAGCACATCAATTGTGTATTGCGCAAGAGTAGCGAGGTCTGCGCCTTTTGCCCCTCCGGGCTTTGAATTGAGAAGGGTTGAACAAAAGGAAGGGTTTTTGGCTTTTTGGCAAATGACATTAACTTGCACAATTTTGCTAGAATATGAGGATGTAACACATAGAAGAAGCCCTAGCAAAATTGAAGAGTGATGAACCATTGTATTGTTTTTTCTTATTAATTTTCCTATCTTTTTATTTTCACAATGAATGGTTTCTCCACTTGGTTTTATAACTATCACTAGTTGAAGGGTAAAGTATGGATTATGAATCTTCAATTGGATTAATTATTTTAATTAAAGCTTAATGATATCTTTTTTTTTTTTTTTGGTTTAGTAGCCTAGTGACTAGAGCTCACAGAATTAAATGTGGAGAAGTGGGGTGTCCGGGGTTCTAACCATGACCCCTGCATAAATTATGTAATGTTCCTGTCAACTGAGTTAAACTCACGGTGACGCTTAACGGTGTCTTTTACTCAAGTTAAAGTATTCTCAACACAAGTCAAATTGTGTGTTTTGGAACGGTTTAAAAAATTGAAAATTCCAGGAACCGTTTATAAACATCAATAGAATGGATTTTAATTTTTTTTTGGTTACAATTGCTAATGGGGTTAGATAATTTTCATTAAACGTCTATTAAATTAAATTTCGTTTTCATTAAACCCCTCTGTTATAAAAATTTTAAATTAATTTTCATTTTAGATTAAAAGATTTTTTTTTTTTGCAAACTCACCCGTCAATTAAAGCCATGCATGGTATACAACATAAATTCAGATATTTTTGTATAATTTATTAGGGATAGATAATTCACAAACAGAGATAGTGAACTTGGTCCTATATGACAATTCTAAATAATCAATTTTGGAAAAATCATACACTAAATATGATCTGCATAACATGTTTCAGAACTCCATAAACAATCGTGAATGAACAATCATATGAAATCCTAAAATTTCATATATATTATTGAAGGTAGTCGGACTAAATATGAAACTTATGCAATTGGTCCCACCTAAAAACCTTAAACCAATAATAATGAATAATCACGCACCAATATATTTTGTGTAGTAAATTTCAAAACCTAAGTGCACAAACTAATCAATGTAGAAACTTCAACTCTTAATATCTAACATGCATAATGAACTCTTTGCTTTTTATAAGTTCTATAACCTAAAATGACTTAATTTAAATACGCATGAGGGATTAAGGTAAGGGGAAACCCACGTTTAAGTCTTTAATTCTTCTTCTTCCTTGAAACCCTAATTTCATTATTTTTACTCTTCTCATATCAAGCTTCGTAGACTCAAAAACTAATGCTTAATCTAATTTAGTCTTGCATGTGGGTTTGATTGAAAATATGTGAACGAATTTTGAGAAAGAAAAGAAGTTTGGGTAGAAGGTGTGAGAGGCCAAGAGTGAGGTAGAGGAAGGAAACTATAAAAACCTCTTGTTACAATCCTTATATATCTGTAGAAAAATTATCCCTTTTGTCCTCACTTAACACATTAATTTCCTTTAAGTTCTATTCTAAGTAGAAAATCGCTTTTAGATACCTATTGTTTGCTCTCAAGCACCTCAAAACTACATAATTACATCCAATGATAGTTAATCACCGTTCGAAGATCTTTTTAAACTAGATAATTTGATTTAAAAAGTGATTAGACCAATCTAAAAAGCGTTGAACTACACTTAAATGATTCTGGATAGGTGAACGACAATTAGCCGCAACTCAATCAATCATAGTTGAGTTAGTTCAGTGGTGTTGATTTAAGACCTCGGAGTTTACTTATCTCAATATCTCAATCTTGATTCTCTCACGTGCTAATTTTGATAGGTTAATTTGATTTCTTAAAAAAAAAAAAAAAATATCTATGTATAGAAGATAACGTGCAAGCTCGGTGCATGATTTTAATATACGAGTTTTTTTCGCCAAGTTGTGGAGGTACTCATTTTACTCATGATTTTGATATAAGAGGAATGCTAGCAGCACTCATTTTTCAACACTCTCTCTAACACTCACTCATTTATTGGATGAAATCATTGCTTTGTGGGAGTTCAATTTTCAAAGTGTAGACCTTCAATAATCTAAACCAATAAAAGAGTGAGTATTAGAGAGAGTGTTCAAAAAATAGTGTTAGTAACATCACTCTTGATATAAACACACATTATCACATGATAAACCAATTATGATTTTTAGTACCCTTTACAAACAAAACTATCATTTCTATTACAATGCTTTGGTGTGACCACCAAAAAAGAGTAAGATAATGAACCCTCTCAATGAGATTGATTCCTTTGTATGTAAAAGAATAATTAAAAGAGTTGATTAATTTTTAAAAAGAAAAACAAACTCCAAATGAGAAAATTTCTTGGCCAGACCAATTTAGGAATGGTTCACCAATGCACACATAAGCAAGAATTAATAAGTTCCTTATGAATTTATCAAAAATAAAAAATAAAAAATCTTTCCAATTGTACACCTTGACCAAGTTTGGACAAAAGTAATCCCAAATAACTGAACACCAAAAAGTAAAACAAAATATTCAAATTTTGAGTCTAGGTCAAGGTGACTTTCAGCTGTTAAGAGTTTGCTTCAACAAAATAGGTAAAAACATGTTGTACTTGCAATTGTTTTTTGGCTTCTTTTGCTTCACGAGTAACAGCTAGCACATAGACATGCAAATCAAAAGACCAATGTTATTGTCAATAAATAGGTTTCTTCTCCCTCAACCTCTCATCTCAAAGTTACCCTCTATTATCTCTACCTTTCCTCCAATCTTTTTATTTGTTTTGTTGTTTTACTCTAAACCCCATGTTTCACTTGTTTTGGTTCATGAGTAGTTGAAAATATAGCTTAAAGTTAGTAGATATTATATATAGGCCTATAATATTGATGATATGTGTGTTTGGTGGTGGTGAGGGTGAGAGTGCCCACTTATTTCTTCCCATCTCTCCCTCAATAGTTATATAAGTATACAACAGTGAGTACACCACAAACATCGAGTAATACACAATGCCTAGAGGCTAGACACATTTAAAAAGTTAGTGATATATGAAGAGGACAAAGACATGTAGAGTGTCATATTTGTGGTTGTTCTACATGTGTTTAGACGTTAGAGTGATATGGTACGAAATAATATAGTAACGACTTTAAGAATTTTTAAAAGAGGACAAGCAAACTAGGTTCTGAATTCATGCATCGGATGGCTAGTTAGGTGGTTTCATACATATTATCGTTGAAACCCTTGAAATAGATGAAATGGGTCCAAGGTTTTATTGGACCATAGTGTATCAATGGTTCAAAAAGTTATCAGAACAATATAAAACCATTGGTTTTCGGAATAGTTCAATAAAAACTTGAATAATTTTAATCTCGTTTAAAGTGTTGCAAAAATAAGGGTTAAATATGTTTTCGGTCCTTATAAATATACCAATTTTTCATTTTAGTTCCTCTAAAATTTTCTTTCAATTTTTAGTCCTATAAAATTTTCAATCTTTACTTTTAGTCCCCATTTTTAAGTAAATTTTTGTATTTTTTTAATGAAATTGTGCAGAAATATATGGAATATTGTAAAAATCACTCCCAAAAAAATTAGAATTTTTTAACAAAAACATGAATTAAATATGAATTTTTTACCGCCAAAAATATAAAAATTCATATTTAATTCATGTATTGGTAAAAAATTCTAATTTTTTTTGGGAGAGATCCTTATAATATTATACATTTTTCTGCAAAATTTTATTTAAAAATATGTATTCTACATATGAATTTATTTTAAACGAGGGACCAAAAGTAAAGATTGAAAATTTTATAGGGACTAAAAGTTGAAGGAAAATTTTAAAGAGACTAAAACGAAAAGTTGATATATTTATAGGGACCAAAAACATATTTAACCCAAAAATAATATAAACGAGTTCCCAACTTCCCAATTGGTGTAGGAATTTTGATTTTGTTTGATAGTGCTCTTTCAAGATTTACAGTTGCTTTAATTATTTTCTAAAATCACGATATGGTTTTTGTGACACATGACGACCAATCATAAATCACACTTCACATGTCGTCTTTTATCTATATAGGCATGAAATATTTGATATTGATGTAAATGAGGATATATCTTAAGTTCCCCTACGGAAGCCCCTTGTTAAAATTATATAAATTATACGATTATTATATTTTGGGTTTTTTTTTTTTTTTGTCAAGTAGCCTTGGTTAGAGCTCACACAATTAAATTGTGGAGAAGTTGAGTGTCCAGGATTCGAATCCCGACCCCTGCATATAATATGCAATATCCCTACCAACTGAGCTAAGCTCACGGGATATTATATTTTGGGTTTAATATGGTTACCAAATTATCAGAGTTTTTTCTATCAAGTAACTTAGTGGTTAGATATGGTTAAAAATTCACCTCTTAAGCTCTGTTTGCGGGTTTGAAGGGGAAATGAGTGGAGGGTTTTGGAAATAATGAAGAAGCAAATGCCAGAAATAAAAGGATATTGGGAGGGGAGGATTTTTGAGTGTCCACTTTTATTCATAATACAAAATCTTTCTCATCTGGAAGAACTCAAAAATTGCATTGGGGTTTATATTATTTCTTCAAATTTAATCTATGTTTTTATAATATTGTTAAAATTAAAAATATATTAATCATAAACATTAATTTATCATTCTCTAAAAAATACTTTTTCAAAAAATATAAAAGATTTCTCTATTTTTCCTTTTATTTTTCACACCCAAAATCCTTCCTTCCCCTACCCTCCAAACTCCCAAGCAAAACTTTAGGTGAATAAATGGGGTGTCTAGGTTCGATCTAATGCCCCTATATATATTTATGCAACATATCTAACAATTAAGCTAAGTCCGTGCAAGACACTTAGAAAACTCAAATAATTTTGGGACTCATTTTTTTGTAAATCAACAAATGTTATTAACACTAAGTCGATGCAAGACACGAGAATACTTGGTGGGCACTCCAAATCAAAAGTATTTAGACATGTTCACATGAATGATAAAAATTAAAAGAGAAATAATTTAATCACATCACTTAATATCATCTCTCTTTTAAATTTTATCAATCATGTGTGTGCCTAAATAAATTTTATATGGGTTTGTGTCTATGCAAGACACATGAAAAAACTCGCGACAACAGAAAAAAGCAACACAGAGGGACTGTATACAAATCATTTTGTAGAGGACTCAAATACAAATATATTTAATTCGAATCAAATACAAATTGTTTAAAAGTTTAAAGACCCTATCAAAGTTTTAGTAGAGGTCTAATTGTAAATTACCTAAAAGCTCAAGGACTTCGTCACAAATATCGGTTCATCTATTAATTAAATATTTTTGACAAATTTAGGGACTCAAATTGGGGACATATTTTAAATTTTCAAATAGTTAAAGACTACAAAATAATTAAACCTATATTGTATAATTGTATTGTGTATATGACTTTTTTTTTTTTAAAAAAAAAAATTAATTATTATTAATTAAAGTGACATTAATTATCATCATTTTACAACCGTTTTAGATGGTATTTGAATCATCTATCTTTTAAGTTACAAATTTAAGTTCATACCCATACCACTTACCTAACACCTCAAATGTGTCAAGTGTCATTTATAACTCAATGTGTCGTTCCACCTGAGATATTGATCTCTTCTGACTGCTAAAGCTTTAAACTCATCAATTATATATTGCTTTAAGTCTCATCAATTATGGTTCTGCATCTATAACCTAATTTGATCTCTATAATACTTCTGGTCAGAATGTTAATCCCTTTTCTTGTAAGTTGTGACAATGCAACTTATTCATCCATTGTGCATTTTTTTTCCCATTGTTGTATCATGTATGGCCTTGTAGACTTTGGCATAATCATAATGAGTTGCTAAAAAATGTCCTAAAACTTTGTAATATGTCATTACCTAAATAAAAGCATTCCGATTTCTATAATCAGCTTGTGTTGATTGGGAAAGACACATGCGTTTCTCTCGGTCTCAAAATAATTATGTATATACTCCTTCCGTCTCAAAATATAAGTAAAATTCGAGACGGAAATATAAAATAATTACGGGTACCCAATAATTAGATATATAGAGACACTCTATCCGTCTCAAAATATAAGTAAAATTTAGTCAACAAAAATTAATGTATTTGATTCAAAATTTGTACCAAATACATAACGTTTATTGTATTTAATGTCATAAAATTAGTTGAAAATTCGTATAAGTTTTTGTATACTTTTTTTTTAGACGTTAAGTAGTTAAATATTTGTATGGACTTACATAATTTCTATATAGGGTTGGGAATAGGCCAGGCCAGGCCAGACTTTGATAGGCCTGAGTCTGGCCTACGAAAAAATTTGCAGGCCTGAGCCTGGCCTATGGCCTTTCATAGGCCTATTTTTTTGGCCTGGCCTGGCCTGACCTGAAAGCCTATTTACAGGTCTACTTACTATTAAAGTCACTAAACATTTCATTTTATCTACTTTTAAATAAGCTTAATAGGCCTCAAAGTATATTTCAGTGTAAGACTTATCTATCACTACTATAAGGCCTTAAAAGCCTATTTCACTATAAAGTTTTAAAGCTTATTAAAAAAGTCCACTATGAAGCCTAACAAGCATAAACAGGCCGGCCTATTAGGCTTCATAAACTTTTTTGATAGCCTAAACCTGACCTATTTACTTAAATAGGCTTTTTAAAAAGCCTAAACCTAACCTTTTTAATAAACAGGCCAGGCCAGGCCAGACTTAAACAGGTCAGGCCATAGGCCCCTGTAGGCCGACCTGGCCTATTCCCAACCTTATTTTTATATATCATGTAAGGACTCCGAAATTTGTATTGAATATGCAATTTGTATGGTTTAAGAAATTTGAAAGATTTATGTATGACTTGTGAAAGAAAAATAGATGTTTAAAAATGAGAGTTTTTAAGTAATTAAAAAAAAAGTAAAAATAAATGGATATCTGTGAATACTCGTGGATACTTCAATACTCGTGGATTTCTCCTATAATAGTACCTCCGTAGGTACGAGAACAAGTATCATATTTACTCAATGGAGCGGAAACGAATGTCATATTACACATACTCATTGATATATATATTGCAACACACTCAATACTAAACAAAGTGCATACCAAAAAGTTTGAGCTGATTAATGAAAGATGGAATTGAATACCACCATGTGAAACATGACACATGATTCTCAAATATATTATTTGTAAATAAATAAATATAGATGCATTTCATTATTATTCAAACGTTAACCTTAGGACGTCATAACCATTTAATTAATTAGACATTAAAAAAACTGCTATAATTTGAATAATTTGATCAATTTGCAAGGCAACTTGACCATAATTTGGAAGGGAAGAAGTATCATGATAATTAGGATCATTAATACAATCACTAATGTCATGCATAATGTCGTTTGCTCCAACACTCATGAGATTATAATTTCCCTCCTTCAAAACTCTTTGTATGTTCCCAAGCACAAAAATAGCACCTCCATCAGCAAAATAATATTTCAAACAATTTTTGTAATGGGTTAAAGCTTTGACATCTTTACCACTTTATGAGATCAACGTATTGATTAACTTCACTGTGTTAGTCAAATTGACACGAAGTACATCAATCGTGTATTGCGCAAGACTAACAAGGTCTGCGCCATTTGCCCCTTCGGGTTTTGAATTGAGAAGAGTTGAACAAAAGGAAGGGTTTTTTGCTTTCTGGCAAATGACATTAACTTCGACAATTTTGCTAGAATATGAGGATGTAACACATAGAAGAAGCACTAGCAAAAATGAATAGTAATGAACCATTGTATTGTTTTTCTTATTAATTCTCCTATCTTTGTATTTGTACTTTGAATGGTTTCCCCACTTGGTTTTATAACTATCACCAATTGAAGGGTAAAGTATGAATTATGAATTTTCAAATGGATTAATTATTTTAATTTTTTAACAAAATAATATAGATGAATTATTTTAATTAAATCTTAATGGTGTCTTTTACTAAGGTTAATATATATTCTCAACACAAGTCAAATTGTGTGTTTTTTAAGCAAACAAGTGAAATTGACTTGAAACCTTTTTCCTTTTAGAGAAAGTTGACTTGAAACTTTTTTTTTTTTTCCAACAAGAAGTTGACTTGAAACTTGAAACAACGTCCATAATATAAATACTAGGGGTGCTGCTCTCTTCGGTGCAAGACCTCTAGGTCAAGCATCGTACGATACCTCCAAATTTTTTCGGTACAAAATCAATATGAACCATTAGATTTTAATGAATGGTTGGGATCTAAAAGAATGGTGACCCACTAAAACGTTATTATTTAAACATTAATATTGAATTTTTAGAAAGCAACGGAATTTGGAATTTCCTTTACTAAAGGTGTTTTGGGAACTGTTTAAAAAAAATTGAAAAGAACCGTAAACATTAGAATGACATTTTTTTTTATACCATTGCTAATGAAGTTTGATAATTTTCATTAAACCTCTCTCAAATTAAATTAAATCTCATTTTCATTAAACCTTTATGTTATTAAATTTCATTTTAGATTAAAAGTTCCCAAAAATGAAATTTTATGGGAGTCTTGATCCTTGGTTTTTTTTTTTTCTTCTGATTTTACAGGAAAGTTTCTGAACAAACTGATCAAATAGCCCGCAAACTGGATTTTCAACTAGAAACATGTAACAATGACCTAAAACAGAAGAATGATAGTTAGGAAGATTATTATGGAAATTAAACTGGTTATCTATGTTGCAAACAAGCTTAGAACTTGCGCTAATACAATACATATTATATAATCTGAATTGTTTTTTCCCTAATAAGGGTGTTTATGGATCTTCGAATTTTATAGTCCGAAAAAAGCAAGGAATGCACTCTATTTTTTGGGGTGTTCGAATTATAATATCCAAATTGGTAAAAAAACTTATTTTTCCACAAAAGAAAAAGATAAAACCCAATTCGAATTATAGAATCCGAAAATTCCATGAACATTTTTTCTAGAATAAAAAATAGGGCGTGCGAGAAATAGGTAATGTGGAAAAAGTAATAGTCATATTGTTAATTGGCTAGTTGGGCCCAAAACCAAAAGCCCATCCTCTTCACTTGTTTTGATGCCCTACCCTTCATTTCTAATTCCACTCTCTCACTGTTCTTTTCAGCGATCGTAGCAGAAAAAACCGAACAGGTAAATTTCAAAAATCTCATCTTTCTCAATATTTTTTTCCAACCCATTTTTAATTTTGCTTCATATTGCTCAAAAATGTAAATTTTTTCATATAAAAATTGAATTTTTTGATGTAAAAATTGAATTTTTATATTGATATTTATGGTGATAAAAATGGGTTTTTATGAAAGTTGTTTTGTGATGTGAATTTAGGGTTTATTGTGGAAAATGGGTAGTGTTGTTAGAGCTACATTGAAGAAAACAAACTCTAGTGTTTCTGCATTTCAGAGAAGTAATGGTTTTGTGGCTAGATTCTTCTCTACTGAAGCTGAAAATCCACCTCAGGATTTAACAACTGCTACACCTCCTTTTTTGCATACAACAAATACAGGTATACCCTTTTGTGGATTGAATTTAATAGGCATGCATTGACGGTGTAAATTGGTTTTGCACTGACGGTGTAAATTAGTTTTGCACTGTCATTCAATAAGAAACCATCAATCTGCTATGTCATACAACTAATTTTAAAATATTTTTGTGATTTGGTGGAGTACAAGATGCTCATTGGGGGTCAGTGTAAAACTATTTTACACTGATGGTTCATTTTCTATTTTCTCTTGTTCTAATTAGGATTGTTACTGTTAATATTGGAAAATTGCACTGACGGTGTAACATAGTTTTACATTGTCATGTAATAAGAAACCATCAATCTGCCATGTCATACAACTAATATTAAAAAATCTTTATGATTTGGTGGAATGAAAGATGCTCATTGGATGTACTATAAAACTATTTTACTACACTGGCGGTGCATTTTCGATTTTCTATTGTCTTAATTAGGATTGTTATTGTTAATATTGGGGAAATTGCACTATGGGTGTAAAATAGTTATGCATTGTCATGTAATAAGAAACCATCAATCTGCCATGTCATACAACTAATTTTAAAATATCTGTAATTTGGTGGAATACAAGATGCTCAATGGATGTTTGTGTACAACTATTTTACACTGACGGTGCATTTTCTATTTTCTGTTGTTTTAATTAGGAGTTTTATTGTTAATATTTTGGGAAATTGCATTGATCTATTGAGTTGTTATGCTTAAATGACACATACAACCCTTTTAGTTTTTGAGCTAACATAACATTCACCACCCTTATGTGTTGAGATAATTGTTGTCATTGAATGCTAAGATGCACGAAGAACGCATCTCCTAAGTGATGTGTCAGGCGTGTTACTACTTTTGTTAGGAGCAAGATTAAGAAGTTACTACTTTTGTTTTTAGGAAATTCTGTTTTCTTTAAGGTATCACTATAGCAGAATCTTTAAACATTTACAGTATGTTTGGATTGAATTAATTAGGAGGGAAAAGATTGGTTGCAATAATTTTAGTTTTACCTACGCCTTACATTTTTTTTTAGCAAAAGAGCAATGAAATGTGAAATCATCATGTAATCTCAAATTATCGCTGTTGTATAAGTTAAGTGCTTAATTAAGCTATTTTTCCAAACAAGGCCTAAGTGTCGCCTAATTTATTTTTAGCATTTAGTTGTCACTCACAATACGTAGCAGTGTCGCATTTAATATGATTGAAATATTAATTTTGAAATTACTGGTTGAAGTTTATGTTTGAATTAGGTAAAACACCTGGAATCCCTGATAAATATTGATCACCATTTGTTGGGGATAATCGAAAAACCTCACTATCATCGTTATCATTGTTGGTGTTGTTTTTCCTTGTATTTTATTCACATATACTGCTAAATGTAAAACTTAAAGCACTTTCCTGGTTTGAGAATAATAATGCATATAATTTACAAATTCATCTATGACACAAGTGAACATATGTGTGCGCATTTACATTTGGCAAACTAAAACACGTGTGAATTCTGTTTGAAAACAAGGTGTTAATTGACATGTTTAACCCAGTCACTGCTATCTATTCGCTTTGATAATATCCGATAACACTATTCACTCTTTAGTTTAGGTTGTCTTTGTGCAAGGTGGTGAGGATCTGAAACATCATCATGTTTATTCATGCATACTGCTAAATGTAAAACCCAAAGCACTTCATTGGTTTGAAAATAAAAATGCATATAATTTTACAAATTTGTCTTTGATGCAAGTGTCACTGACAGAACATATGTGTGCACATGTTTCATTTGTTGAACTAAAACATAAATATTGAAAACAAGGTGTTAATTGCATTGTTTAACTTAGTCACTGCCATCTCTTTGCTTTGGCAATACCTAATTCATTATTTACTCTTTAGTTTAAGTAGTTTTCATGTAAGGTGATGACTGTGCTGTTTTCTGATTCCATTATCAGGTTTGACATATGGTAGGCTGGTTGGCGTTAATAGACATGCACTCAAAACAGATATCATCAACTTCCTTGAAGGTTGTAATTTGACTCTGGACGATGTTAAAATGGAGTATACTCGTAGCTTCATCCCAATTTCAATGTAATGTATTCCGTCTTTTGTCTATTTTTTTTTTAGACCATTTTGATAGTCATAGCGTGGTGGCATAAAAATATCATCAGTTGCATTTATTGCCTAAGTGAATGTTATATTTTTTGTTTCTTTCAATGATCTTTAGAGAACAAATAGAAAGATCAATCCGATGTTTAGTTTTTCATTGCATTTCACAAAAACCATATGATTGGAGCTATATTGTCAATATTTGTTTAAATTCTGTTACACTATAGGGCTATAGCCAACAATAGTCGCTATTTGACAGCACTTTGTACTAATTAGCATCTTGCTGAATAATAGCGATTTGTTCAAATTTTGCTACGCTATGTATAGCCTATAGCGCCGCTGTGGTCGTTATTTGACAACACTGAATTCAGGGTATCTCATTAATGAGAAATGCAAATAATCCCTATTACTGAGGTATAATCATGAAGCAGAAAAAAGGGACTATACAACTTATGGACATCTGTTCCTCAAAAAAACAAAAAAAAAAAGCTTTAAGGACATCTCGTAAGTTGCTTCCATAAGTTCTCCCAACAGTCTCACAAGTGCTTAAGTCAATAGATAAACTCAAGTAAATCTATAAAACACCCGCTAAATTTGTCTCATCTTAGACTTTGTACTTGAATAACATAATTTAAATTGAACTTTTTGCTATCATCAGGATGGTGCAGTTCCCTACTTACAGTGCCTATGACAATGCTATACGCGTGATTGGAAGGAAGGGTCGTTTGTACAAACTGGATAGGGTATGCTGCTCTATATATACCTCTTGCCAATAGAAAGGGAAAAAAGAAACTTTCTTCCTTTGTTTTCACCTGGAAAATGTTTGATTTTTTCATTCTTTTCATTGGTATCAGATTGATCGTTCTCAATGGGACATCGTTACTCCATACGACGGAAGAACTGTAAGTATAAATTATTACCTACCTTTGCTAATCAATTTTTTTTTTAAGAGAAAATAGTTACTCTTTTATGGATTCTCATATGTTTAAAATGTCCTAATGCTGAATTATTTAACAGTTGAAAATTGTAGTCATAAGCATGATAATAAACTATGGAAGTTATGTAAATCTCAACCATTGATTTTCCAATCAATGGCTATTCCTCATTTCAGAGGAGTCAAATTCCTGCTAATAAGGAAAAATATAGTTCTGAAAATATCTACCCGATGATACTTTGATTTTTGATATAGATGATGGACTAAGATTGTGGCGTGCATATTTTAAAATCAGTTTAATGTTTCTCTTCAAACCAAATATTGCTAGTTCAAATCAATGTTGTCAATCACAGATTGTTCAAATTCCGCTATGTTACAGACTACAGTGCTATAGCATTGCTATAAGGCGCTACTTGATAATTCTTTTTACCAAATCATGTATCATGGAACAGTAGTAATTTATTAAAATTCCCGTACGCAGGTATGCTATAGCGCTATAGTGCCACTATATCCGCTATTTAACAACAATGGTTCAGATCCTATATGATCTTGTTTAATGCAAACATTACTGTCAAAGCACTGCTCTTAATCTGTTATCTAACAGTGTCTGTTTTTTGCTAGATTTTAATTGAAGGACTTCCACGAAGCTCACAGTTTGCAGATTTGGATCAGATCGTGTCCGGTTATGAATATGATTCATCTTCCGTCAATATGTTTCTAAGGTTAACATCAAGTATATATTATTTTTAATTCGTTTAATGTTTGATTTTACAATTCTCTGAAGATGATGGTACTTTGTTTGTTTCAGAGCTGGAGAGGGTAATGAACCTGTTAAAATGGCAACAATACGTTTCCGTTCAAGGATTCAAGCGATGAATGCATTCATTGCAAAGAATGGGACATATTGCCTCAACAGTCGCATTTCGATACATGTTCTTCAGTAATTACAAGACTCTTATGGTGATGGTGCTGTAGGAGCAGCAATGATTTTATAGCTTAGATTAGTAAAATTTATTATGTTTATGTGGCAAACTGGCAACAATATCTTGAATTAAAGCACTTGATCAAGCAATAATTTGGTAATTGATCACATTATGTTTCTAACAAGTGTTGTGATGTTATTCAATCAAAGTTTTTGAAGACTTGAAAATGTATTATTGATTGAATTGGGTGATGTATAAAAGTTTTATGAGTCAAATTAGTTTTACACCGTCATCCAATGGATGTTAGTGTAAAACTAGTTTGTATCGATGGTGCAAATCATTTTTTCTCATTGAATTAACGTGTATAGCTACTTCATTACATAAATAGGGAGTTTTTAGTTGCGTGTGATAAAATAAAATAAACATATGAAATCAATAGACATGTTAAACTACTATATTTATTGGTACTTAGCAAATTTCAGTTTCTGAATAATATTTCATGGTGATTGGTTGGTATGTTTTTCAAATCCTCTTATGAATTGAATTTTTTCCCCTTGTAACTACCAAGCATTGCTTGAACTGCTTGCTTATTAGTGTGTACTTTTAGGCTCTAACGAGACATTGAAAATACATTATTTTTATTAATACATACTACATATAAAAACCAAAAATTAGTTTTATAAAGATGAAGAATATTTTTAACAGAGTTAGCATGTGTTTGTCTCAAGTAAACTAAACTTCAAATTAAAATCTATGTTTACAATTTTTTTTTTACTATAAATCAAACATTTACAGAGTTTCAAAAGTTTCAAAGAAAAACTACTCAGCATTTGTGATAGTTTTATGAACTTTTTGAGTAATTCATGCATTTTGTGATACCCTATAATTTTGTACTTGGTTTTACTGGCAATTTACCGGTCACCCGCTTCTCTTCTTTCATGCAATTCAAATTCGTTAATGTCCAGTTTCACACCAGTGCTATCGATGACAGATGAAAGATTTATGGGCAGCTAAAATCATGTCATAGCATTTTGGCCTTTGACAGAACATGGCGGATATAATTGGTGTTGTAGCCTATGGTTGGTGGCTGCCAGAAAATCTGCCATGCTATAACCACATGTCAGAGATTTGACAACACCGGCGCTAAGACATTTTCCGTGATGCATACAATAATTAGGTAATTCGACTCAGGGTGCCTATGATGCTATGATGTTTGATATCCTTACAATGAGAACATACTCATTTTGCTAAGCTTCCAAATTGCTTGTTCCATTGCTCAAAAGTGCCAAGTTCATTAGGTGAAACAGAAGGCCTCACTTCTTGCAGGGAATTCTTGAAGTCCTGCACAAAGTGAAGAAATCATTTTAAAATTAATAATAATCAATCTTGGAGCACCTTCAACTCCTACAATTTTCTAGCCACTTTGAGCTATTTCATCAAGTCCAAAATATGCATGAAGTTTCTCTTTGGGACTAGTTTAGTTAATATGTCTGTGCTATGTTACCTTGTGCCAAACTTCTGTACTTCGATAATAGGCTCATTCCTCAAAAAGTGGTGCCTAACATTATTAGATTAAAAAAAATATAATTTGTTGGATTGGAGACATAAGCCCCGTTCTGTTAGTCGCAAGGACCATGTGAATGACTGTATGAATCGGCCAATTTTCTTTGGCGGCACTGGCGAAGGCTCCACACATGTCTCAGCCCTCAAACTCCCGAAAGAAAGTGTGAAACCAGCCCCAGCTCAAAGATTTACCTGTTTCCAGGCCTGCATTTCTGCAGATTCGGCCCGGGGACTTTCCTGAGCTCAGCACTCAGCAAGGGCCCATCCACATCGTCTCAATCCATGTGTTGCACTACATTCACTCTAGATTATTATAAACATTGTTATAAGAGATGATATTACCGATGTGGGACATTATTTACAAACCACACAAAACTTATCAAATTATTTTATTGTCGCTAAGAAAAATCTGAAACAAATTTCATAACCCAGCCATGAAGCATGAACACAACATTCACACCGACTTGTGTCCATGCTTCATTGACCCGAACTAGCAAGCAACAAATTAGACACACCAAATGCCACCATTGACAGGACTTTAAATTTCATGCAATTTAAGCCAAATTTTCAATATCCATAAATAAGCATAGTAATTCCACCTGAGAAGCATCATGGCAGTTAAGAACAGCTCGGATTCCTTTGTAGTGGGATCCTTAGGAAGGAACCGATATCAGCCTTCACAGGTGTACATGTTATTTACTTGAACTAAGCTACTAAAATAACTCCAAAATTTTCAATTATCTCGCCAAAAGTTATATAACACTGACACACTTCAGAGTTCAGACCAAAGGCATTTCTAGGGCCTGATCCGTGTTTGAGTCAGTGTTCAACACCAAAACATGTAAAGTTAATTTCAAAAAGTTCAATCATATCACGAAAACCTATATAGCATCAATAGACTTCAGATCAAAGACATGTCTGCAGCGTAAGTATTCGTCACCAACACAACATCCACACATATAGTTACGTTGAATCATTTTTATTATCTTAAATTATATAATAAACAATTAATTCCAAAAAAGTTTAATTATCTCACAAAAAACCATATAACAACAACACACATCATGTCAAATACGCGTCTTGTGTTTGACACATGTCAACATCAATGTTCAACAACACCAACACATAAAATTACATTTAATCAATTTCATTTTCTTAAATTATTACCGATGAATAAATAGATTTATATATAAAAAATGTTCAACTACTATAACCTCCTCTGTAGCACGCTTCTGATGGAAGGTGTGTCATGTAGCGAATATCGAGGCCTAACTCAACCTTACAAAACCGACTTGTACGGTGAGGAGTGCCTCCTCTTTCTAAACTCTTCTCAAGAATCTTATATATCCGATGTGAAACTAAATCTCACCGAATATTGGCCGCTAACATGTCCAGTGTCTGACACTGACACGATTATATTAATTTAAATTTTTTTTTCTTCAAATTTTTACCGGTATGAATATGCATTTCATCCCTGCAATTATAGGTCATTTGATTTTTCATCCCTGGACTTACTAATCCTCCCATTTTGCCCCTGCAAATATTTCATGATATTTGTTGATTCATCCACTAATGACATGCCACGTTAGTAATCAAACGAGATTAGGATGAAAATTCAACTGATTAATATTTGCAGGGGCAAAATGGGAGGATTAGTAACTTGAGAGACGAAAATTCAAATGACCTATATTTGCAAGGATGAAAGACATATTTAAGCCAATAAGTAATAATTACCAATTAACGATCGGAATGAGAGACTTTCTCGCAGTATGAGGATAGGATAAGGCTTGAGTCCGAATATGTTGAATGAAAGCTTTATCGGTTTCGGAATAAGAACGCGAATCAGCATCACGACAGTTTTCAGCGCCGAACAAGAGAGAGTGAAGTCGCTTTAGATTCTCATTAACTTCCTTTCTCCAACAACACTTCTTCACTGATTCTTCCATTGATGAGAGAGTGAGTTCAAGTAGCGAGAACGAAAATGGAATGAATGAAGAAATTTAAATTTTGTGTTGTTTTAAATCCTCTTCTCCCGCCATTTTCCCTCTTTCTCGCCCACGGCCCCACTTATTTAAGAAGTCTTGAGTTCGAGTCACTGGATGAATTTATATGTAAATACATTTGAAAGTATTTTTTGAGTCCGATTTTCATCTTAGCATTGGACTGAGGCATATCCGGTAAATCTAGATTTTTATTAAAAAAAAAAAAAACTGAATTTTATATACGAAAAATGTCGGAGAAATAAAAATTATTTTTTTTAATTTTTTATTACTCATAATATTGGATATTGGTTGTTTTTTTTTCCATAATATTTATAAATTTTAATTTAGACAATGAAATAATGTTTTTTTTTATGAAATTATTTTTTCTCTTATGAAATGATATTTTCATTTTTTTTATGAAATTAATATTTTCTAAAATATAAAAATCGATAAACAGTTTTATCTATCAAAGAAATTTTGTTAATTTATTGATTTATGAAGAAAACTTCAATCTCCTTTTGTGGGTGTTAAAGAACTTTAGTATTTGAGACTTCGGTCCGATGTTAAAAATCATCTTATTCTCTTTAACTATTTGTGTTAAAGAATTTTTGTTATTCAAGTGTAGCGTATGGCTGGTCTCTATAAGATGACATACATCACACCGTTCGTACAAACGATTCGGTGGTTAATACCATATTTTTCAAATAAGCCCCTAAATAATACTAGTAAGTGTTTTCGAATAGGAAAAGTCAAAATTTACTACATAGGGCATTTTAGGTATATTAATACATAAAATTGTTACTATAAATCAAACGCGTATAAAATTTCAAAGAGAACTAGTCGCCATTTTTTTATGGTTATATGATCTTTTCTGAGTAAATCATGCATCTTATGCTGCACTACGATTCTGCGTTAACGAGCTTCTCGTCTTTCATGCAACTCTAATCCATCTTTTCAGCACTTTGTGACATTTTCTGATTAAAGACTTTGTTAATGTTTTATTTACCAATACTAGTTATGTTGTTATCCACACAGACAATAAATGTAATTGTATCTTTAGGCAACAATTAGGCAATTTGATTCTGGTTGATATGGTATGTTATCTCTTTACAATGAGAACATATTCCTCTAAATTGCTAAGCTTCCAAATTGTTTGTTCCATTGCTCGTAAGTGCCAAGTTCATTAGGTGAAACAGAAGGCCTCACCTGTTGCAAGGAAATCTTGAAGTCCTACACAAATTGAAGAAAACCTTTAAAAATTAATAATGAACCTGACAAATATTTTTGAAATTTTTATGTTCTGTGCACCCTTTTCCATACCTGAAGAGTTACTGGTCTAATCTTTTCCTTTTCCAAGTTCACAACTTTTGCACCTTGTCTTATTTGCTCTCTTATGGGACCCAGAGAAGCATCCTTCACTAAGTTTTTCATGTCCGATCCGGAATAACCTTAAAAAAAGGTAACCAAGTAAAAGTAAAGTTAATCAACAGAAACCAAAAAAAACTAGAAAAAGAAACTATTATGCAGAAGATCCTGTAATTATCGGGAATAATGTCTATACCTTCGGTTAAGTTGCATATAATATCAATTTCCTCATTTGATAGCTTGAATAATCCATCCTTCTCTAAAAGGCTACGTGCGATCCAAGCTCTTGCCTCTAAAATACCAAGCAAATGTGTTAGTTAGATGGTGTGCTTAAAAGGGTTTATAGAAAGATGAAGAATCATGATTAGCACCTGAGGATGGTAGGGGAATGTACAGTCGTTTAGTAAGTCTCCTCCGTGCAGCTTCATCAAGCTCTTGGGGACGATTTGTTGCCCCTGCATAAATTTTTTCCAAATCCTTTAACAAATAGTATGACGGGACTAGTTTATGCGAGAAAGACTTGTGACCATCAAATTGAAAATTTTCTTGACCTCAATCTCTAAATTACTCAGATCAGAACTACCATAATACGTGTAATATATGACTCCTAGAACTAATTAATAACAAGATCAATCTTAGTTCTAATGCAAAAAGTAGACCAAAGAGACAACACCTATAATATGTAAACATGCAAAAGGGTAACAAATAGGTTGGATTATGTATAAGTAAGGATGTGATAAGCATCCAAGTACTTGGGAAAGCCTCCCTTAAAAGCTAAAAACCGAGGGAAAAGAATCAAACCACTTAAATACTCCACCGAACATCCCATACTACTTGATGTGGGACTTAAGCACTCCATAATACCCAAGTCCCTATCAGGATGTTACCCTTATTACAATCATAATGTGTGGAGGCGATCACAATAAAGCCTAATGTTTTGCCTTACGTACTTGATCACATTTTCGAAAGATTATTTCATAAATATTAATTAACAAAAGTCACTGTTATCTGGTATCTACTCATTAAAAGTATCACAAGGGAGACAGTTGATAGGCTAAAATGGAGTGTATTAAAAAGAAAAGTAAAAAGAAATTGAGCCTAGTGGCTCAACAATTACCTATAAGCAGAACTTTCTCGTTACCACTGTCAAAGCCTTCCATTTCAATAAGAAACTGTGTCTTTAGCCGTCTACTTGATTCATGCTCACCATCTGACTTACGCTGCATTAAGTAATATGTATTAAATAAATAAGAAAAAATTCATGTCATAATAATTTTTTCGCTAAGATTGCAAGTCACTTATTAGTATTACCCAATTATTTAAAAAATTTCGAAAAATAGTTGAATCTGAACCTATTAGAGCAATAAATATTAACGTTGCCTTTATTGGCCATGGCTTAGCATACTGCATACCTGAGACAAGAGCGAGTCTATTTCATCAACAAAAATTACTGCTGGCTGACGACAACTGGCCACTCCAAAGAGGGCTCTCACTAGCTTTTCACCTTCACCAATCTATAATTATCAGTAGATATATTAGGTATTGAAAACATTGTCTTTAGGATATTTAGAATTTGACAGGACCAGTTTATGAGTTGAGAAAGACTGCAGAAAATCATCTCAGAAAATATTTTAAAAAACATCACATGTTTATTTTTTTGACACAAGATGTTATAGGAGAAGTATATCAGCAAACATCCAAAATAAACAGCTAAAGCTGAAGCATATCAAACATACCCACTTGCTAGTCAATGAGCTTGCAGATATGTAAAAGAAGGTTGCCTTCGCTTCCCCAGCAATGGCCTTCCCAATCATTGTTTTGCCAGTTCCCTAGAATTCAAGTATATAAGACTGATCAAAGACCAGAGTCTTTGAAATTTACAACATCAGTAAGAGAAATTTGCACTTACTGGTGGACCAAATAGAAGCAGACCTCTCCCAGGAGAACGGCAGCCCATAAATAAGTCAGGTCTTAGCAGAGGAAATATGACCATCTCATTGACACAACTTTTGGCATGGTCCAATCCAGCTAAATTGTCATTAAACATTGGATTAGGAAAATTAATTTTCATAAGTACGAACTGTCGATTTGGGGAACAAAGCAGAAAGAGGAACAACTATTTATATTACCAATGTCATCCCAGTGTACATTAGGATCTTTGTCCATAATCTCGTTACTAACATGTTCAATGAGGCGAGGTTCTAAATTCCTCAATTTCTCAGGAAGTTCACCATCAGGACCACACAGGATTTCCAAACTGCAATCATATGAAGCATATTAGGAAGAGTGCATATATTATCCAACCAATAATCAATCGTGAGGTCAACAACGTATGGGGAAGAAAGAAAAGGAGTTAAAGCGAGGAAAGTAAAAAACACCAGCCCTATAATACCTCAATTAAAAATAATGAACGGAAAACAGATTAACTCTTGATAATTTTCTCATAAGGAATAAAGAAAGGTATCACAAGCTTAAATTTAGTTTGCAATTAATACAGACTAGTATAGCAATTTAAGTTACAGATGATCCTCAGCAGTTTGTAAGATCGAAACACTTAGGGGAACCGTCTACAATAAAATTTGAGATATTTACATTTGTACTTTTGGAATGTACAGGGAGAACAAATTTGAGACATAGTGCAGACAGGGAGTTAGAAGTAAGAACATAAAGAATAATGTGATGATCTCAGAACTGACCATTTCTTTGTAGACTCGTCTAAAGAATCATCACCCTTGTTGCCAGCTATTCGGGAAGTTATATTTCCAATATTGCTCCCATTGGATTTAATAGGGGGGATAAAATTACCACGGACACCTCGTCGTGAAACACCATATGATCTCCCACCGTATAGCCTGTTAGCAGGATTGTTGTCGCATTGTGGTGAGACAGGTGCACTGGGTGAACCCATTACACCTCGCTTTTGCTTTGCTTCCATTTCCTGCCCAAATAAGATTATGCAATCAACATTTCTACATAAGAAATAAATAGAATTGCATAAGGAAAACATCTGTCATATTAACTTTGAAGTTGACTGACAGAATGTTATTTCACTTGCTAGAATTTTTGTTTGATAACCACTCAATAATAGAGTAAGTTTGCTCTTTTCACCATTTTAGGGTATTTCCTTATAAAGAATGGGTGATAAAATTCCCCTAAATGAGCACATAAAGGGAAATTAGTGTATTTGGAAAACACATTAAAGCAGTGGAAAGAAATACAATATATGCAGCAAATTTGACAGAAAAAATGTGAACACCAATAGTTCAAAAAACAGGAAATAACCCCATCCCTATTTTCCATAGTCGTCAACAAAAGAGAGTGAAATTTGACGAATAAGGTAAAATAATCATACCAACTTCGTTCTGGCAGTAACAAATTCGTTGCAAGCAACATCGGGATTAACTTCCTCCTTGCTAGAAGGTGACTTGAAATAACCAACTCTGGGGCTATTATTTTCCGTGTGTGCACGTTTTGTCGAAAAAGTGTTTCGACAAGCTCTTTCTTCTCCTTCAACTTCAAAAACGGACGAGACACCAGGACCCTTTGTATGGATGGGAAGTGATTGAGGCCTTCCAATAATTGTGCAGTCCTCAGAGCTGTTAGTTTTCAAGTTGAAAAAACTGTTGGAACCATTACTAGTCCTCAAGCTGCTTTTCCCATACATGGATGTTAACTTAGCTTGCACCACTTCCTTTGATGCTTCCTTTCCAGTCTTGTTTTGCTTCCCAAGTTGATCAACCTGGATTTAAAAAAACAATATATGCATATTCGAAAATCATTATGTCTAGAATCTGGAGTTACCAAAATAATAGAGTTCAATCAACTGCAGTACAGTTTCTTACCAATTGATTGCAGTCTTTTTCTTTAGACGGCTTGATAAGAGCTTGAAAGTATTTAGAATTCCGTATCTTGTCAATATCGATATCTCCGGTTGTGTTAAAAACGGGCTCTGGAGACCTTTTTGCTTGCTCAAAAGCTCGGCTGAGGAAATAGTTAGGAAAAATAATCTTGAGAAACATGGTAACAACAAGAGGAAAATTGACGAGGCATTAACATAAGAGGAAGTTCATATCAATCAAGATTGCATCACATATTCTCAAAGAAACTATGACTGGTTACCATCTAATAGACTGTTTAGGTAGAAGACAGAAAAGAAAAAAACACTATTAATCTATAATAAATAAGATGCGATTCAAACCAATGTGGTCAACATCTTCGGACAATGACGGAATCTCCACTATTATAACTAAGATGTTACAAAGACTACAATCCTACAAAAAAATCTGCCTATCAAAACATTTGGTGAAGCACCTTCAACTTTTGCCATTTTCTAGCCACTTTGAGTTGTTTCGTCAAAAGTTTCTCTTTGGGACTAGTTTAGTTAATATGTATGCTATATTACCTCGTGCCAAACTACTGCACTTCGATAATAGGCAAAAAGTAGCGCCTCACATAAATATGTTTTCTCCTTCTCTCAAGATAAACTTGACCTTTTGCCAAAAAAAATGGCACTCAAGTTATCACTGAGTATTACAGCATGCTCACGCCGGAAAACCTAAATACCCTTTTTGGCCTAGGTTCTACCTTACATCATTTGCATGATAAAGCAAAATGTAAAAAGTAATCATCACAAATAACCTTTTATGCCCTATTTCTGTTAGTATTTTACTCTATCTTGAGTTTTTAATTGGCCCTGTTTATTAGCATTAGGCATGCAATTGTGTGATTGTGTCAAAAATAAAGCATGCAGCAGATAGAATAAAATAGTAAAACTCTGGTGCCACCTCTCTAATAGAACCAAAACACACCACTTCTTACTTTTGACAACAAGTTGAGTTCTAATCAGAATAAATATACATATGTTATTTCCATCAGTCCAACAGCCTTGACTTATCCAATAACTATTATAGACCTCGGCAAAACACTTGTCAAATTCTAACCAGATTGCATTACTCAAATATTTATATATAGGTTCTTATTCAAAAAAGTATATAGCAAACTAAAACATAATACAGAGACATCATGTTCCATTGTTTCAACAACATGACTTATCCAACAACTATCTCAAAATTGGGAAGTTCTGACCAAATTCTATAAACAGAAAACTTCTAACCACACTGCATTACTTGAATATGCATTTAGCGCCATATTAAAAAAAATGTATATATCATTTGAATGTTTGGGTAAACAGCTTAATTAAATGCTTATAGCATAAAGGCATATATGCTTATCATATAAGTGCTTATGTACAAGTTATTTCTTTAATAAATGATAAAATAAAGTCAAACTGTGTTTATATAAAATATAAGCTGTTCTCGTAAGCTATAATGGAGAGCTTATGGAAATAAGTTGAAAATAGCTTGTGGACATGTCATAAGCTATTTCTATAAGCTCTCACTAACAGTCTCACAAGTGTTTATGTCAATAGATAAGCTCAAATAAAGTCAATCCAAACATGCGTTACATATCAAACATACAAACTATAACAGAATACATAAATATCATGTTCAATTGCTATAACAGCTTTAACTTACCCAACAACTACTCTCAGATTTAGCAAATCATTATCAAACTCTATAAACGACAAAAACCTAACCACATTTCATTACTCAAATATACATGTATCATAAAATTCAAAAACAATTTCATCCAAAAAGTACAATTCTCTTCTGAAAAGCTATATATAGCACTGACACTTCATTATCAAAGACATCTAGTTTCTGTGATGTGTGTGAGTGTTTGACAGCAACAAGATATCAACACATATAGTTACATTCTGCATTCATTTTCTTAAATTATTACAAGTGTAAACATATTGCATAAAACTGAAAACAATTAACTCCAAAATTTCAATTATCTCACCAAAAGCTATATAGCACCGACACACTTCAGACTAAAGGCGTTTTTAGGGCATGTCTAGGGCCTGACCCGTGTTAGAGTTGGTGTTCGACACCAAAGGATGTACAGTTAATTTCAAAAGGTTAAAAGTCTCTCACCAAAACCTATGTAGCCCCCACACACTTCATATCAAAGACATGTCTAGTGTCTGACACATTTCACCGTAAGCATTTGAGACCAACACGACATCGACACATAATTACATTCAATCAGTTTTATTATCTTAAATTAAATTTTATAATAAACAATTAACTCCAAAAAAGTTCAATTATCTCACCAAAAGCTATGTAACACCAACACACTTCATATCAAATGCACGTCTAGTGTTTGATATATGTCAACGTATGTATTCAACACCAAAATATACAATTACACTCAATCAACTTCACTTTCTTAAATTATTATTACCAATGAATACATATATGTCAAACATTTTCAACTACTATATAACTTTCTCTGTAGCATAGCACCAACACTTCTGATGGAAGGCGTGTCCACGTGTCCGACACCGACACATGTCATTACATTCAATTAATTCTTTTTTTTTTTTTTTTTTTTTCAAATTTTAACTCGTTTCGACGTGTCGGTGTGGTATCCAGTGATTGTGTAAGTGCTGCAGAAGCTCTAACAGCTTTAACTCATCCAAAACTACTCTAAAATTCAATAAACAAAACAGAAAATGAAACTGAAATCGCATATCATAAAATTCTTCAACAATTCCATTCAATGCATCACCGAAACCGAAAAAAGTGGTTAATAACATGATTAATTAAGAATAATTACCGATTAATGGTCGGAGTGAGTGATTTTCTTGCTGTATGAAGATAAGACAAGGCTTGAGTCCGAATATGTTGAATGAAAGCTTGATCGGTTTCGGAATGAGAACGAGAATCGAGAAAACCGAGAAGACGAAGAGAGAGAATGTATGCGGAAGAGTAATCATCGGAATCGCGGTGGTTTTCGGCGGCGAACAAAAGAGAGTGAAGTCTTTTCAGATTCGAATCTGCTTCTTTTCTCCAGCAACACTTCTTCGGTGATGATTCTTCCATTGATGAGAGAGTGAGAATAAGAAAATGGAAATGAAAATGAAAATGAAATTTGAATTTTGTGTGTTTTATTATGAAGCGAATGAGTGAGTTAGATTCCTCTTCTCCCGCCTATTTCACCCTTTTCTCGCGCCTCCAACCCCATTTAAGTTTAATTATTTTTTGACTTAAATATGTATTCATCCTTGCAATTAGGAATCGTTTAAAAATTGGTTCTTGTAATCGCTAATTCTGTCAATTTACCTATGCATTATTTAATTATTTAAAATCTTCTCATTTAATCCCTAATTGCAACAATGAAATATACTTTTTTTAGAGTTACATATCTAACTTTATTTTTTATTTTTGATCTGTAAAAGTAAAACCTCATAATAGGAAAATGAATAGAAGTTCAATCGGAATAAAGAATTACCGACGATATATGTTAAAATTAAACTATCAAAGTAGTCTCTAATTTTCAATAGTTTTATAAGATCCCTATAGTTCACTCATTTCAACTTCAATCTGTCAAAGACAATACCTTAATATATCAGCTACAGATTAATCAAGGAAGGAGTCAATTAAGGTAATAATAAGAATTAATAATACAATTAGACAAAACAGATCGAGAAATCAAAAATAAAAAAGTATTAATAAGGATTAATAATAAGAACCTATTTAGGTTTGTAGAATGATGTTGGTTTGAGACCTTACCTAAATAATAATACTCCCTCTGGTCTTATTTATAAGAGAAATTTAGGTCAACAAAAGTGAATGTATTTGGATTGAATTTTTAACTAGATACATCAACTTTTGTTGACCCAAAATTCTCTTATAAATAGGACCGAAGGGAGTAACTAATATCAAACTCTTGCGATTACACGAATAACTTTACCTATGATCAACTATTACCAAATGTGGTACATTGATTTCGCATGGCTTGCAAAATAAATATATGTAACATTCACGTGTTAATACAATATATCAAAATGAAGTATATATTTTTGTTTTTTGGACACAAATATTATTTTTGAACAAAAATCATATCCATGTGATATTAATCATATATTATTAACGGGGGCAATCCGGTGCACTAAAACTCTCACATATGCAGAGTTTGGAAAGGGGTCCCACTATACATAAAAGACTGTTTCCATGACCTGAACTCGTGACATTTCAGTCACATGACAACAACTTTACCAGTTGCATTAACCGTATACTATGAATCATAAAATTTAATTACATCGATTGTGTGGACTATAAATAAAAATACGATATTGAGTTTAAAGCATGCAAAGAATTAAAAAAGAATAAAAAGGCAACCTGTTTGAAGTTGGCCTGGCGATTGACTTGAAATTTTAGAGTGCATTTCTTTCAAGGTTTTAAGTTGGATTTTTCATGACGCCAACTTCGATCTGTGGCTTTAAATGAAGCCCCTCAAATAGACGGTGTGATTGAATCTGTTAGAAAAATCGATTCTTGAATTGGGTATAAGTATTAAAAAAATAAAAATAATACTAAATCATAAGGGATGGAGAGAAAGGGAAGAGTTGAAGAGGTTATGTGAGTAGGAAGAGATTATTTATAGATAAAAAGGGGAGAATGCTTATTGGTTGAAAGAGAGAGCACACGGATCACCATCATGAGATCAATCTCAGCCTTTGGAATGAAACTTATCAATGGTGGATATTGACTCATACATGAGCATGGATCCCAAACTTATCTCTTGGTTTTTACTTTTTTATTCTTATTTTTAGCAAAATAAATTACTTTAATATTGAACTTGCTACCTACCACCTAATTGAAAATTATTTCTTCTTCGAACACAAGTTTTTTTTTATGTATAGAATTCGAACTCGGACTTTGCATTGAATATACTATACATTATCCTTACTAACTAACAAACACAAGTCTTTAGAATTGAAGCTCTCTCTTCTTTTTTTGTCACAACAATTTTTTTTAATTCATTAAATAACTAATTTATCTAGACATTAAATAATTTATGTATCTAGATTATTATATTATAATTTAAATATATTAATTATCAAATGAACTTAAAAAAATTTGCTTATAAATTTGATCTCACCATTAAATTGATTTTTTACGACTTAAACTAAATTTATACATTTTTATTTCAAATCACCTAATATACCATCACACCATCAAATTGGAAGACCTTAATCATGAATTGGTAAAAAGAAAAAAATGGATCCTGCCAAAATAAGAGAATCAAAATTATATTAAAAGTTTTTTTTATAAATTCTTAGACACTTTAGAGTTTGGTTGAATATCGTATCCATAAGCAAAATTTGTTTAACATTTGAATTTATTTTATTATAAATTAATATAAAAATATGACATTACATTGATGGATTGGATGAATGGTACATACTCAACCAAACTCTGATATTATTGTGTTCATTTTTCTTTTTAAAAAAAAGTTTAGAAGAATTGAACGGTTAGAGTAGACCTCAAGGCTTAAACGTCTAGAGAGCTCTTGAGCAATTGGAGTTGAACTCAAGAATGAGTAAAGTCCTTGTCAACGAGAACTCTTGTCTAATAATGCTTAATTTTGCTAGATTTTTAATTGAAGGACTTCCATGCAACTTTTTTTGAAAGGACTTCCACGCAACTTATAAAAACCAAAATTTACTTTTATAAAGACGAATAATATATTTAACATAGTCATTAGCTCATCATCCCCTAATAAAAACATAGTCATTAGCTCCATTAAATTTCAACCCAAAACCAAACACTTTGTTAAACCATATTTATACTATTAGCTGTGTCAAGACTTTGTTAACTTTTTTTTCAATACTACTTATACCATTATTATATCCACACAGACAAAAACATCCAACTGTTGCATGATGAGTGCAATAATTACATAATTTGATTCTGGTTCTATGATGTTGAAGTATTAAGGTAAATTTGTTTGAAATTAATATTGTTATGTAGGTCCCTAGTTGATATGGTACCCAATCTCCTTATAATGAGAACATATTCCTCTAAATTGCTAAGCTTCCAAATTGTTGCCAAATTCATTAGGTGAAACAGAAGGCTTCACTTCTTGCAGGGAATTCTTGAAGTCCTTCACAAATTGAAGAAAACCTTTAAAAATTAATAATCAACCTTAGAATTTTTTTCGAAATTTTTATGTCTGCATGCATCCTTTTCCATACTTGAAGAGTTACTCGCAGTGGCGGAGTCAAGATTATTATAAAGCCTGAGCAAAAAAAAATTGCAATACATTTAAAGGGGTTAACATAAGAAATTGCAAGCAATAATAAAAAAATGGCTAAACTGCACTTTTCGCCCCCTATGTTTTATAATGTTGCGATTTTAGCTCCCTATTAAAAAAAATACTCCATCCGTCCCAAATTGTATGTCACTTTAGAAAAAATATTTGTCCCATATTGTATGTCGCTTTACAATACCAATGAAAAATTAATGTTACTTTTCCTATTATATCCTTAACTATTTATTACTCTCTCTTCTTTCAATTCCTTCATTTATCTTTTCCATATCATTTATTAAGGACAATTTTGTAAAACAACTCATAATATCTCTTTCCCACACAATATTAATTGCATTTCTTAATATGTGTGAAATGCCCAAAACGTCATACAATTTGGGACGGAGGGAGTAGCAATTTTGGCCACTTTCATCCCAAAATTGCTCAGAAGATGCCACGTGTAACACCCCGTTTTCCCAATATCAAAATTTCATAAACAATTATCAGAGTAAAAACCATAAACGGGATATCACATAGAAACGTAATCCATAAACAGTTAAATAATAATTTAACCTTCACAATATCTTTAACATAGCAGCGGAATATTTAATTCAAAAATCATAAATCAGTTTGGCACGTAGGCCCCATCAAAAATAGTTCATAATCCATAACATAATGAAAATAACATATTATCCACGTAAGAGAATGAAGCATGTTATAGCATATAACCTCATCCCGTTACGTATCAGAGCGACCTAGACGACACAGTGAAGGCAAGGCCACTCACGACGGCAACTGCACACTAAGCACGATCACCTGCAAGTTACCCATACGAAGGGCAACATTTTCAAGCAGAAGGGGTGAGATTTCATAATACAATAACATTAATCAATGTAATGGAGAATCATAAATTAACAACATAATCATTCCATTATTAACTTTGCATAATTGCTAAACAGTTATCACGTAATCGTTTGTTCAATAATTAGGAATATCATAACATATCAAATAACACTTATCACGTAATCACATATTCAATCATTATCAACAAGGCATCTTAATCATGACAATGTGACAATGCTCTTAGACTCCTTATATGCATGTGGTACCAATCGTCATCATAAGTATTAATATACTTTAATCGTGCGGAGGACAAAGCTCCTATAAAACGTGCGGAGGACAAAGCTCCTAATTTTCGTGGTGAGGACAAAGCTCAATGTTATGCTATGCATGGACACATATGAACAAAACAACGTAATCGACTTATCAACATGCATCCAATAATTTGGAGCTAAACTTCATCATATACTTATGCACTTAGTTAAACAACGGAAGCAGCATAAACAGATCACATAAACAAAATGATATCATTATATCAATAGCACATAAATTGCATCATTATCAAGTTTTCACATCTTGCATGAATATACAATACATTAGTTCATACTCAATTAATATCAATATAGTCTTAAACAACTCTACAGGCTGCAGTAAACATCATCACTAGGTCTCAATGCTAATTAGGGGTTCACTCTTGATCAACACATGCGACACAGATCGCACAAACACTCAAACAACTACCTTCTGGTTGTACTCGCGAGGCGAGAGTTCTTACTCGCCATGGCGAGTAACACTAATCTCCCAAACTGATGTTGTTCTGGGTTCAATCCTGTCCTAAAATCATTCCTAACCAATACTAGGTATGTCTAGGCACTTAAAGGCACTCAAGATCCAACTAAAAAGTCAAAAATACAAAATATGACATGCACTCTGCCTAAGCTCGCGAGGCGAGGAAAGGTTGCTCGCCATGGCGAGTTGCACCAGACAACTCGCGAGGCGAAGGGGAAAGACTCGCGTGGCGAGCGATGAATCTTCATCACTCGCGAGGCGAGGATCGTAGCTCGCCGTGGCGAGCGATGAATGTCGCTACGGCCAGGCTTCCTAAAATCACAAAAATTCGACGTTTCATATGGTTCTAAGCTTGGTATTGATTCCAGAATTCATCCTAAACGTGTTCTAAGGTTACAGGACAATTCTTACATCAATCTAAACAAGTTTTACCGTTTATTCTCAATTTTTAGGGTTTTGACCTAATTCCAAAACTTCTCTAAATCAATCCTAACTATGTCAACTAATCATCAGAATTACAGAGGTTAATGCTACTGAGTTATTAGTCCCACCCTTACCTGGTTATGAAGAAAATCGCAGCCCTCTTGGTCTCTTGCTCCTCTCAAAGCTTTTTCTCCCTTTTCCAAAAGTTTTCACGTACAAAGTGTTTTTTCTAAACCTAGGTCTATTCTTTTATATCTCTTCCTAATTACTTATCTTATCTCAAATTCTTCCCCAAAACTATCTAAAATATCAAAACAGCCCTCAACTAAATATTTTATATTATTTTCAAATCTTTATTCTATTTATCAATAAAATAAATCTCATATCATATCAAATCCTCCAAAACTCATAACTTATCACGTCATCAGTCATATCATCAAAACATATCAAAATCATGCATATATTATATAACTATAATATAATTGCCTAAACTCAATTAAATCAACGATTAAACGAAAGTGGACGTTACACCACGTGTCCCAAAAAAGGGGTCATAATCGCAACTTTTTGTAAAGATAAGGGGTCAAAAAACATATTTCCCTTATGTTAGGGGGTCAAAAGAGCATATTTCTCTAAACATAGGGGGTCGCTTTTGCCATTTTTTTTAATAGGGAGCCAAAATCGCAACATTTTGAAACTTAAGGGGCGGAAAGTGGACTTTAGCCTAAAGAAATTGCCCAATTTATAGGCGTTTATATAAGAAATTGCAAAAAATTTGGGTCAGTGCCCGGGCAATTGCCAGGCTAGCCGGGCCTTGAAACCGCCCCTGCTTTTAGTAACACAGGCTTTATCTAACATTTATCAGTATTACTAAATTTAAATAGTAACATTTGAAATGATTTAATAACATTTTACAAAAGTTATTGTTACTAAACCCTTAAATATGTTGTAGTGTCAATTGATTATGTTTCAATCATGTGTTGCAATGTTTTTCAATTATGGTTTTTGAATGACTTGATATCCGAAAATATAATAATTTTTTTTTGGCTTAATACATTATTTGGTCCCTTAACTTATTTTTTGTTTTCAATTTAGTCCCCTAACTATAAAGTGTCTCAATTTGGTCCCATAAATCTTGTGCCGTTTACTATTTTGGTCCTCTCCGTTAGTATTTTGCAAAATCTGTTAACTCCTTTCCACATGTCATTTAAGATTCGTGATCAATGGTTGAATTTAAGAAGCACACATAGCATACCGTAGACTCACAACATACGATAACTTCTATTGTCATCTTCTTCCCTCTCCATCTTCATATAATTCATCAAACTTCATAAAAAAAAAAGCAATTTTTTTTTTTAAATCTAATTTTTTCCTTTCAAAATTTTATCATTCAAACTTCATTTAAAATCATACAATCAAATCCTTAAATCTGGAGTAAACACCACCACCATCATTTAACTCACAATCAAACTCATTTATCAAATTCATGAAAATCTCTACAAATATTTTCCTTCTTCTTCATAAAACCCTTCACAGAAGCAACACATCAATCATCAAATTAAAACAAATATTGCAAAAATTGATACAATAATCAAGAGTTTCTTGCTTTCACCATCGCCATCTCAGGTTTATTATATTTGATTTTTCGATTAGATTTTAGTCTCTAAAAAATGTGTGCTTCTCGCCATGGCTTCATGCTTATGCGTTGACTTTATTTTTTCTTTCTTTTTGAACAAATGTGTTGACCGTTGTTGGTTCTGCTTTTCTCATTGTAGGATTTAGCTGCAATTGAAAGCATGCCGTTGGCTTTAGAGAATGTTGTAAATGTAGTTTTCTATGGATCCAACGATATGGCCGTGGAGGACGCTGAAGTTCAGTTAGAATTATGCAAAACATTTGAAGGTTTTTTAGTTAGTTTTCCAGATTTGGCCGATGAGTTTTAAATTTGATGATAGGTGTGTTTGATAAATGGGTTTGATTGTGAGTTAGATGATGATGGTGGTGTTTATTCCATATCTAAGGATTTGATTATATCGTTTTTAATGAAGTTGAAATGATGAATTTTTTAGAAGAAAAAAATTAGATTTAAAAATAAAAATGGATTTTTATTTTTATTTTTATGAAGAGTGGTTATATGAAGATGAAAAGGGAAGAAGATGACAATAGAAGTTATAGTATGTTGTGAGTACACCGTATGTCATGTATGCTTCTTAAATCCAACCGTTGATCACAAATCTTAAATGACATGTGGAAAGGAGTTAACAAATTTTGCAAAATATTAACGGAGAGGACCAAAATAGTAAACGGCATAAGATTTATAAGACCAAATTGAGACACTTTATAGTTAGGGGACTAAATTGAAAACCAAAAATAAGTTAAGGAACTAAATGATGTATTAAGTTTTTTTTTTTTTTTTTTTTTTTTGTGAATTGGGTATACTTTGAGCACAACTACAAAGTCTAAATCTTTAATGTTAATTAAAAAATGGTTTTGATTTTAGGTCGAAGATAGATATGATAAGTTTACTCTCGTTTCTTCTCTCTAAACACCCCAAATTTGGGTCTGATTTTTATTTTTTTTTTGGATTTGAATTGTTCTTTTAGGTTGAAGGTAGAGAGGGTGAAAATGAAGAAGATATAATTTTTTTATGGGTTTCAGTTTTTTTTTCTGTCTAGAACCTGCCACCTCAACATAAAAAATGTCACATCGTCATTTTTGTAACGGTAAATCATTATAAGGGTATTAGTGCAACTTTTAAAGAGATAAATGACCAATATAGAATTAAAAAAATGTAAAGGACACAAGTGGTTCAAACATAATTAAAGTTTAATGGTCACCATGATGCATTTGGCCTAAGTTTAATGATCTTTCCTCGGAACCGAATTAAGGGGTTCAACTCCCTTACAACTTAGACTAATCCATTTTTTTAAAAACAAAATTAGGTATCAATAACAATGTAAAAGTCCACAAGGAAAACAATGCCAAAAAAGATATCAACAAAAAATGAAGACCATTCCCATCAAGATGACTATAGAATGTGTGATGCTTTGTCTCCATACAATGAGAGGACATCCTCTAAATTGCTTGTTCCATTGCTCAAAAGTGCCAAGTTCATTAGGTGAAACAGAAGGCCTTATCTCTTGCATGGAATTCATGAAGTCCTACACAAAGTGAAGAAATCTTTTCAAAATTAATAATCTATTTGAGAAATATTTTTGAAATTTCTAGGTTTTGCATGCACTCTTTTGCATACCTGAAGAGTTACTGGCCTCATATCCTCCTTTTTCAACTCCATAATATCTATACCTTGTTCCATTGCCTCTCTCAGTGGACCCATAGAAGCATCCTTCACTAAGTTTGTCATATCTAATCCTGAATAACCTAAAAAGAAAGTTCCAAGTATAAGTAAATCACCAGAAACCATGAAAAAAAATGAGATAATGTAATTAACTGGAATAATGTCAATACCATCCGTTAAGTCACGTATAATCTCCATTTCCTCATTTGATAGCTTGAATAATCCATCCTTCTCTAAAAGATTACGTGCAATCCAAGCTCTTGCGTCTGAAATAAGTTAGTTAGACGGTGTGCTTAAAAGGATTTGTAGAAAGGATTTGGAGAATCATGATTAGCACCTGAGGATGGTAGAGGAATGTATAGTCGTTTAGTAAGTCTCCTTTGTGCTACTTCATCAAGATCTTGGGGACGATTTGTTGCACCTGTATAAATTTTACCCTAAGTTTATAACAAACGGTATGGCAACACTATATTCTATGAGATAGGCTTACTATCCATCTGAAAAGCTAGCAAATCTTTTTCTTGGTTTGATTCATAAAATTAAATGTCCATTCCATTGTGAAGAGTAGACCAAAGAGACAACAACCAGAATATGTAAACAAAAAAATCCAAGTGCTTGGGGAAACTATCCTTAAAATTTAACTATCAAGGGAGACAAATCAAACCACTTAAAAATAACATGAATGTGGGAATTGGGCACTCCATGATACCGAAGTCCCTATCAGGATGTTACCATTATTACAATCATAATGTGTAGAGATGGTCCTTAATAAATCATCTTGCATAATATGAAAACACATGAAAATAAACATAGGCTAACCAAAAATCGAAATACATAAGAGTGACAACGATCACGTTAAAGCCCAATGTTTTGCGTATTGTACGCAGCCTTACCCTGTTTTTTACACAAGAGGCAGTTTCCAGGACTTGAATCCGTGACCTTTCAGTCACATTACAACAACTTTACCAGTTGCGCCAAGGTTACCCCTCATATTCTTTTTTACTAAACAAAGGAGAAAATTACCAATAACCAGGACTTGCTCGTTACCACCGGCAAAGCCTTCCATTTCAATAAGAAATTGTGTCTTTATACGTCCAGTTACTTCATACTCATTTCTTGGACGCTGCAACAAGTTACGCATATTAGAAAAATAAGAGAAAATTTCATGTCTTTAAATTCTTAATAGATGAAACTCTATTACTCAATTATTTAAAAATTTCCACAAATTAGTTGAAGGTGAACCTATTACAGCAATAAATATTAATGTTGCCTTTATTGGCCATGACATTAGCATACCTGAGACGAGTGAATCTATTTCATCAACAAATATAACTGCTGGCTGACGACAACTGGCCACTCCAAATAGGGCTGTTACTAGCTTTTCACCTTCACCAAACTGTAACTATCATCAAATATCAAGTATTCAAAACATTGTCACAGGTACATTTGACAGGATCAGTTCATGAGTTGAGAAAGAGTGCAGAAACTCGTCCTAGATAATATTTTAGAAAACGGAATACGATGTTTTAAGAGAAATATATCAGCAAACCGTTAAATAAACAGCTAAAGCTTAAACATATCAAAACATACACACTTGCTAGTCAACGAGCTTGCAGATATGTAAAAGAAGGTTGCTTTTGCCTCCCCAGCTATGGCTTTTCCGATCATTGTTTTACCAGTTCCCTACATTCAAGCATAACAGATGAAAGAGCAGGTCTTTGAAATTTATAACATCGGTAAGAGAAATTTGCACTCACTGGTGGACCAAATAGGAGCAGACCTCTCCCAGGAGAACGGCAACCCATAAATAAGTCAGGACGTCGCAGAGGTAATACGGCCATCTCATTGACACATTTTTTGGCATGGGTCAATCCAGCTAAAAATGCCATTAAACATTGAATGAGAATAACTATTTACATAAGAGTAGCCAATTTGGTTAACAAAGCAGAAAGATGAACAACTATTTGTATTACCAATGTCATTCCAATGGACATCGGGATTTTTATCCATAATCTCATTACTGACTTGTTCAATGTAGTAAGGTGTTACATTCCTCAACTTCTCAGGAAGTTGACCATCTGGACCATGCAGGTCATTCAAACTGCAAGAATAGGAAATTGAGAAATAGCGCGGATACAAAGTTAGAAGTAAGAACATAAAGATTGATATGAAGATCTCAGAACTGACCATTTGTTTGTAGTATTGGTTGATCCCATACTAGGGAGGCCATAGTTCCTAGCAATTTGGGAAGTAACATTTCCGGTATTAATAGGGAGGCCAGATTTGCCACCACAGATGCAAGGTCGTGAAACAGGCGCACTCGATGAACCAATTAAGTCATCTGCATTCTTTCTTTTCTTCCTATCCGGTTGTTCAACCATACCACCATTAAGACTGTTCAAAGGTGAATGAAAACAATAAAACGAATACGTTGTTTACAATAATAGACAAGTTCAAGACGCATACAATTTTTATTTTTTTTAAATGAAAGAAATACAGTGCCAAGCATCAACTTATTAAAATTGGTCCCATCAGTGAGATCCACTTATTAAAATTGGTCCCACTAATCTCCACATGTGTACATCTCTCTCATAAATGGACAATAAATGACTAGCATTCCAAATTGTTGCGTGCCAAATCAACCAAAAACCTTGACGAATCTTTTCATTCACCGACTCACCACTCAAACATTCCAAATGTATAAACAAATTCGGAGGTGTAATAAACGTGAACTCTAACCAACACATCACCAAAATCCAAATCCTATTAGTCACATGAAAAAACAAGAAAAGATGCTTAGCATTTTCCTCCTACGAATCACATAAAACACAATTTTCGGATTATAAGGTTTGATTTTGTCGGAATACGATCAAGTAAAAGTTTCCAAGAGAAAGCCACCACTCTTGGAGGAGCCTTTCCTTTCCAAAGATAACCAAACACATTCTTCTCAATGTCATTCCATCTCTCTTCCCACACCATCAATTTTCGAACAACTGTCGAAAACATACCATTAACCTCCAGTCTCCACTTCCAATAATCCATCCATTGTGCACATTGTAATATTCAATTTACATATGGATTTTTAATATTCAAATTTATAATTTTAGATCAATATGAGCTCTTAGCGTTCAAATATATGATCTTTCACTCCTGTTTTCATATGAATTTTAGATTTGATGTTTAAAAATCCATATGTAAACAAACTAAAATGACAAAAATTGATGTTTGAAAATCCATATACAAAGAAACTAACATGATGTGAAAAAAATAGCGAAGATAAAAGACAACATGGATATCTAAAATTAAGTTAAGGGACGAATGTAATTTTGCCATAAAAAACCCTAATGAGTAGGAAATATGAGACCAATACCTTAAATATAAGGACAAAAAACGGTTGCAATATCATAATATTTCAAACATACCGCAAATGATGTTGCGAAACCAGGTGTCTGAGTTGGACTTGTTGTTGGAGCATAGAATTACTTGTTGCAATCATCTTAGCATTGGTCAAGTCTTGGTTGATATGGTCTGCTGGTGGTACGCTGAGATCACGATAATTTTCAAGAAATTGAAGCATGGAATTCGCATAAATTTCAGTTGGGAACGCGGATGGAGAAATGCGGTATGCTTTTATTTTTGCTAGGGTTTCCGGTGAGAGCTGCTGAGCCATGTTGAAAATGTGAGAGAATTAGGGTTTCACTGTTTTGATTTTTTGAACAGAAATTTGGAGTGACGAGAGAGTAGCGATGAAATGAGAAACTTGTTATTGTCGTGTTTGATTATAAATGCTACGAAAGAGATTGACGTTTGTATGTATTATACTTGTTTTCAGATTGTAACAAAAAAAAAAAAAAACTATGTTCAGAAAAAAAAAAAATCTACTACTAATTTTAATTTATCTACTTCTAATTTAAGAATGTTATTCTCTCTCTCGACCTCCACTTAAGAGTTACGACCATCAAGGTTGACTTAGAATCAATTATTTTTACACAAAATCAAGTTTTTTCTTCTTTTTTTCAAAAGTGATTTTTACTTATATTTAGTTTTTTCTTTGGTGATTTCATTGTATGCTAAGTTCTTTTATTCGTCGTCTTTGTATGACGTTATTTTGCTTTCTCATCTTGTGTTACGATGTTTGTTCAGTTTAGATTGTCAGATCAACTTTAAATCAAACCAAATGACTTTGGTGTTGTCAAATTTACAGATCCAAAGGATGCATGTGTATTATGGATACTTGAATATAGGCTTATTTGTGGCTTATATACTTTGCTGTTTTATGCTACTATTAACTTTGATGCCATGAGTTTGTTCGCAGAGTCACATTTTTTGATTTCGACAAATTTGTATTGTATTGATATACCCTATAAGTTTAAAGGAAATATTATTTATTTCTAGTAAAAGAAATGTTACTTACATAGGTAATATTCTCTTTCTCTCATTTGTTTTTGAGAGATCTTTCTCTTTCTCTCATATTATACTCTCTTCTATTTCTATAAATTTGATGACAAAAAAAAAAAACCTAAAATGAATACGAACAAGGAAATATTTAAAGAAACAAAAGAAGAAAGTAAATTCCCTCAAAATTTATGGGATGTGGTTGAAAAGGGCAACAACCCACCACCTCTCCCAAACAACCCAACATTAGCTTAAATAAAAAATCACAGTGATGAAGTGGCAAAGGAGGGTAGAGCCCTTGCCATAGTACATACAACTCTACATGATGATATTTTTATCAAGATTTTGAATCTTAAAATTGCAAAAGAAGCTTGGATCAAGATGAAGGAGGAGTACCAAGGAAGTGAAAGAACAAAGAAAATGAAGGTGTTGAACTTGAGAAGAGAGTTTGAAGCACTATAAATGAAAGAAACTGAAACTGTTAGAGAGTTTTCTGACAGAACTTTTAAAGTTGTTAAACAAACCAGATTGTTGGGAGAAGATCTCGGTGACCAAAAATTTGCGGAAAAAAATATTGGTGTGTCTTCCAGAGATGTTTGAAGCAAAAATTTCATCTCTTGAAGAAAATAAGAATTTTTCTATAATCATAGTTGCAAAGTTTGTTAATATTTTGCAAGCTTCTGAGCAAAGAAGATCTTTAAAGAAGGAAGAAAAATGTTGGAGGTGCTTTTTTGGCCAGCAACAAAGGCAAAAATGAAAGCTTTAAAAGTTTTGAGAAAAGAAGTTTCCACCCTGCCCACATTGCAAAAAAGATACTCTCATTTAGATAAGTTTTGTTTGTACATGGTGTAACACCCTAATTCCGTCGATAAATATTAAATAATAAGGATGTTACACAACTTGACTTTATATCACAAAAATAATAAAATTTTCTTGCTAATTAATAATTTCAGCAGCGGAAACATTTCACTATTCTCATTAATAAATCTTATCATTGTCATTCAAGGTCATAAATTGAAATAACATTAGTTTCAAGATTCAAACTCAAAATCAAATTAATTTAAACGTTAACCCCAACCCATGGTGTTACATATCAGACCTCGTATTCAACTACATATCTAATCATTGCTAAAATAAAATTGACGGAAGACAATTCCCGTCGTATCCTGTTAGGCGTCCCGCAACTAGATCTCTTCGTCCTAAGTATCTGTAACCCACGGGTACAGACACCATAAATACCACAACAAGAAAGGGGTGAGAAATCCAGCCATAACATATTAGTAGGAAAAGCATGCACATTAAATAAATATCAAAAGAATATGGTCTCCACTATCTCATCACTCTCAGCAGTTACTATGTATAATCTCTTCATTTCACATATCACAGCAGCACATCATCTTCACACTCAAACACCCAATACAAAATCATCATATATATGCATATGGTCTCTCCTAACGACCTATATGATTGTGGTACCACTCCTACTCATCATTTTGCCAGAGTTATGTTACTGGACTTTTCTCATCATAGTTTGCCAGAGATATGTTACTGGACTTCTCCATCAGTCATGCACTCCATCAGTCTTAGACTCTATATGAATGCATAGAAATAAATTCGACAAGTAACACAAGTATACACATATTCAAATAATTCACATATTAATGCAAGACTCTCACTAAAATGTATGACTCTAATGCAAGAACACAAATATCAACATACTCATCATCATCCTATATCACTCTCATCATCATTATATACATCACTCTCATCATCATAAAAAATAAGCATCATCACTCTCATCATCATAATGATATAGTTATCGTCATCCTCATCATCACTAAAATATAAACATTATCATCCTCATCTTCATCATAAATCAATCATCACCACTCTCATCGTATTATATATATATATATATATATATATATATATATATTTAATATTAATCATCGACACTCTTTGTCGTGGTTATATGATTCCTCATCATTACTCTCTATTAACCGTTTATATCACCACTTATTCTCTTCATTAATCCAACCCTTACGCGTGACTCATTTCTACATCAACATCCCTCTATTTTATTTTATTTTATTATTCATCTTACAGACATACTCTATCCCATCATCTATTACAAGCTCTCTATATACTTTACTTCTGATAGCTCATTCTTAGTCTCAAGATGTATTCTAATTCATTATCATTACATATAATGTATCCTCTCTATACAACTAGGTTCTTCCCCACCATCGTCATTAACTCTTTCGTAATTATTCTTCTCATTTAAAACTACTTTATATCTTATTAATTATCTTGTTCTCACATTCGTCGTCATCTATACATCGACTATTCTCCTAATCTTAACTTAATCCTAATTTAAAGTTATTATCTCACTTTATCAGTACTTTTGACTTCAGAAACTTTCCTCACTAAGGCTTCATCATAATTCAAGATTTTATTCTCTTGATACCGGTTGTTATCATTATTGTCAAACATTATAACTATTACCGCTTATCCGCTTTCCTACTCATCTTGATCTCTTCTAATTATTTTCCGTCCTTTTCATCGCTATTATCATTCATATTATCTTTCATTACCTAATTCACAACTCCCTATCTTTCTTTACATCTCGCCTACGATCATCTAACTCGACTACACTATAATCTTTATTTGTTTTTACACTTTAAACGTTCCTATATAACATTCGCCATAAGTTATTTAATTACCTTGGCTCTCTCACTCTCCAATTATCAATACTCTTAAGATCATTATTTTTCACGTCCTATTGTCAAGTCATCTTTTAACATCATTAAATTCACTTAGATCACTATCCTGAGGTAATCACTTCTATTTATGCCTGATCACACTCCCTCATTTAAATGTAAAGCTTAAGGACCCTCACTTTTAGTTTACACGCTAACGGATTTGTTAAAATCACTAATACTATCATGGAGGGTTTAGAGTCCACCACAACGGTGGTGCTCAAACTTCATGAAAAACGTAGTATGACCCACATGCGACATTTTACCCCATAATAATATTAATATTATATCTATATTAATAATACTGACAATTAATATTAAAAATCGGGGTGTTACACATGGCAGGAGTAAAATGTAGAGCTTGTAACCAACTTGTTCATTTAGAGAATGTTTGCAAAAACAAAACAAACCAGTAGGAACAACAAGCCCGAGTTGTTGAGCACCACCAAGAAGATGAGGAGCAATTGTTTATGGCTTCTTGCTATTTAGTATGTTGTAGCAAAGAAACATGGCTAACAATGTTTTTTTTTTTTTTAAAGAACTTGATGAATCTTTTTACTCCAAAGTTGTCATTGGGAATTGACTACATGTTGATGTCAAAGGCAAAGGAGTTATGGCCGTTGAAACTCTCTCAAGTATAAAATATATTACAGATGTTTTATTTGTGTTTGGGATAAATCAAAGTCTTTTGAGTGTTGGACAAATGATGGAGAAAAACTATTCTTTGCATTTTAAGGATATGGAATGCACTATTTTTTTCATCCTTCTGAAACTAAATTAATGATTGTTAAAATGAGAGGCAAAAGTTTTCCATTATAGTGGAAGCTAGCACTCTTCTACGGTCACATTGAAAATTGATTCGATTTGATTTGTTATTTTAATAAAGGCAATGTTAACCAGTGCTTCAGTTAGGGAAGCAAATATAATAGTAATGCTAACCGAAGCACCTTTTAATAATAGATGCTCCCAATTTTTCATGTTTGTCCTTATTTTCATTTCATTGAACAACCTTTGATTTTATAGTTTTCCTGGCTGTGAGAGTTAGCAGATGAATTTTGTCGGTGAGTTTCAATTACCTTGAATGAGTTTCAAAACCTATTTTATTTTACGGTGCGTTTCAATTTTTTTCAATGCTGAGTTTCCAAACCCATTTTTATCTTATTGTGGATTTTGTGGAATTTTATTATTATATCAACTTATTATATAAGGCAAATTATATGGTACATCCAACCATTTGAGTGTATTCGTACACCAAATCTTTAAATTAATAGTTAAATGAGTTATTTTTTGTAGGAAAAAATTATTTCTATCACCTATAATTAAAATAACTAAATCTTATTTACCAAAAACGTCAACGCAATAAAATTTGATTTTTCTGAATACTTATTACTCATAATAGATAATTTTGATTATTTTTTACAGTAAAATGTACAAAAAATTAGTATGATTTTTATAAAAAATGAAATAATATTTTTTCTTATAAAATGATATTTTCTAAAATATATATATGTCAACAAACACCTATTTTCTTCATAAAAAAATGATAGTTAATTTATAAAAATTGTAAGTGAGAGTAGCGGTACACCGTAATTTGCGGGTGTACCGTAGAAATTCCCATTATATAAATCTATAGATAATTGTCAAAACAATTCTTTCTATAAATGGCTGAAGTTAATAATACAAAATAAATATAAATAATTATATAAAATAGAAATTAAATCTAATTTTAATATATGTATTGAAATCTTTTGTAAAATCAATTTTGATTTAAATTATCCAAACATCATAGATAAGAATCACTTTTTCAAACATAAATATTCAATTTATGTTCAACTAATTTTGATCAAAATCAAATTAATTCTAACAAAATCAAATATGGTCACGGCCAAAGCAACTACGATAAACTATAAAACCCTAATCTCCCCACCGATCTTCCTCACTCTTTCTCTCTCTCGTCACTCCCAATTTCTGTTCAACAAATCAAACCAGTGAAACCCTTAACCCTAATTCTCTGACACTTTCTTCATGGCTCCGCTCTCACAAGAAACCATAGCAAGACTAAAAGAATACAACTATTCTCCACTCATATTCGAGACTGAACGTCAAGCCACTTTGATTCTACAACGTCTTGATAAATTTCGAGATCTTAACAATAATCATGTAGGAGCAACGTTGAATAATACTCTCCAACAACAACAACTAAGAGAAAAGTTGAATACTTTGCAACAACAAGTCCAACTCAGACAACAGCAACAATTCCAACTCGGACAGCAGAAACGGTATGTTTCAGATATTATTATCATTGCATCATTTTTGGTATTTGTGCTCATATATATTTTCTACTCATTAGGGTTTTAGTCCTTTGGTTTCTATTCAAGGAAATATTAGTCTTGTCATATAGTTATTGAGGTATTGTTCTTGATCGTTTGAAGCAAGCTTTTTAAAAACGGTATGTAGAGCCAAAAATTTTGTTTAGGGGCACCAAGTTGAAAGTATAATTTAGTGAAGAATAAATAAAGTTTCGAATACACAATCAATTTATACAAGTATTTAAGAAATTATTACATATATTCAAAATTATAAGAAATTTTGAGGATATATAAAAGTTGAGTAACCGGTGGTTTGTCCGAGAATGACGAGACTTAAATGATATTTGAATAGCACAAAAAGAAAATATGAAACAACGAAAATGCAAACTTAGGAGGACGCGATCCGTGAATCGTTTGTAGTGGCTGAGGGTGCATAAACAAAATCGTAGGCAGTGATTCGATGTTTCTAAGCGAAATTGTAATGAGGAATCATAAATTGGAATTCTAGTTAAGGATTAACATTCTTCTATAAATTTTAGAAAAAATTCTACTTTGTTTTTCGATGTTAAAGATTTTAGTTAATAATTAGTGCAATGAAGCCTAGAAAGTTAGGTGTTTATTTCATTGTATATCATTAGTAACTGTCTGCATCTGATTGAACTTGTCTATTATTGTAGATAACTTATTCATTTTATTATTTTCATTTACCTTTGAACAGTCTTAACAGTATAGTTGCACAAAAGGATGGGAAGAAAATAAAGAATGAAGCTGAAGTAATTGCACCTGTCGTACCACAATACATCAACAAGCTCTACGGTGTCCCCGCTTTTGTCCCCCCTATTAACAACAATGTGAGCAATATTGGAAATAATGCACCGATTAACTCCAATGTAAGCAAGATTGGAAATGGCGCACCTATTAACAACAATGTGAGCAAGATTGGAAATAGTGCACCTATTAACAACAATTGGAGCAATACTGGAAATTATTCTTCCCAATTTACCAACATATGGGATAGAGCTACAAATAATAAATGGTCAGTTATGAGATCTTCATATCAGTCTTTATGTTCTTAATTCTATCTTTGTATCTTCACTATTTCTCAAATTTATTCTCTTTGTACTTTCCGAAAGTACAAAAGAAAAATGTCTCAAATTTAGTTGTAGATACTACAAGTAACTTAGTCCTTTCCGAGGAAACGAAATTCCTTGCAAAACAAACACGTTTCCGGGGAAATATTCCTTGCAAACTACATGTTCGAAAAAGCTTGGTTGAATGGTGATTAGCAGCGAAATTGATGCTGTTTACCGAGGAAAGTTTCCTTGGAAACAACATGGCAGGTTTGTGTTGGCTGGGCACAGAATTTAAAGGTGTTTTCCTCGGAAAAAGTTTGACTAGACTTGATCAAAAGTCGTTGCCGGACATGCTGTTTAAGGGTGTTTACCAAGAAATTTTTAGAAATTTTTCGATCTTACAAACTACTGGGAATCAACCCTAACTGAAATTGCCACAATAGTATATGCACTATTTACAAATTAAAGTTGAACTTGCAATGTCTTTATACGACTAGTGTTTTTGTCTCTCCCCACTTCAAATCCTTCTTTATTCTCGATAAGTAGATCTCATGATTAATGATTGGTTTGATAATACACGCATTCTTCCTAATATGCTTCATATTCTTGCAGTGTGGATGACCTGCGTGGTCCTGATGGTCAACTTCCTGAGAAGTTGAGGAATGTAACACCTCACCACATTGAACATGTCAGCAACGAGATTATGATTAAAAATCCCAATGTCCACTGGGATGATATTGGTAATATAAATAGCTGTTCATCTTTTTGCTTTGTTAACTAAATTAACAGTTCTTATGAAAACTAATTATCCTCATTCAATTTGTAATGGCATTTTTAGCTGGACTGGCCCATGCCAAAAAATGTGTCAACGAGATGGCCATATATCCTCTGCGACGTCCTGACTTATTTATGGGCTGCCGTTCTCCTGGGAAAGGTCTGCTGCTATTCGGTCCACCAGTAAGTGCAAACTTCTCTTACTGATTTTGTAAATTTCAAAGACTCTTCTCTTTCATTAGCCTTATATACTCCTAATACTAGGGAACTGGTAAAACAATGATTGGAAAAGCCATAGCTGGGGAGGCAAAGGCAGCCTTCTTTTACATATCTGCAAGCTCGCTATCTAGCAAATGGGTATGTTTTGATATGCTTTAGCTTTAACCGTTTATTTAATGGTTTGTTGATATATTTCTCTTAAAACATCGTATTCCGTTATCTCAAATATTATCTAGGATGAGTTTCTGCACTCTTTCTCAACTCATGAACTGATATTTGTACTGATGATAATTACAGTATGGTGAAGGTGAAAAGCTAGTAAGAGCCCTCTTTGGAGTGGCCAGTTGTCGTCAGCCAGCAGTAATATTTGTTGATGAAATAGATTCGCTCTTGTCTCAGGTATGCTATTGTCATGGCCAATAAAGGCACCATTTAATATTTATTGCTGTAATAGGTTCACGTTCGACTTATTGAGCATGAAATTTTCTCTTATTTATTTAATACATGTAACTTGTTGCAGAGAATGTCAAATGGTAATGAGCATGAAGCATCTAGACGTATCAAGACACAGTTTCTTATTGAAATGGAAGGCTTTGACGGTGGTGACGACCAAGTCTTGGTTATTGGTAATTGTTGAGCAACACACTCAATTTCTTTTTACTTTTCTCTCTAATATACTTCATTTTCATCTCACTAACTGTCTCCTTTGTTCAGTAAAAAAAAAAAGTCTCCTTTGTGATACATATGGGTAGATACTATACTAGACAATGATGGCTTTTGTTCTAAATTATTTATGATTTTATCATATTCCAAAATGTGATTCAATTTCACTCTAGTGTACTTCTGTTTTTGGTTTTGTTTGTGTTTTCAAATTTAGGTAAACTAGCCTATGTTTATTTTCATTTGTTTTCGTATTATGCAAGAGGATTTATTAAGAAGCATCTCTACACATTATGATTGTAATAATGGTAACATCCTGATAAGGACTTGGGTATCATCGAGTTCCCGAGTCCCACATTCAGTAATATGTGATGTTTGGTTTTTTTTTTTTCTCCCTTGATAGCTAGCCTCTAAGGGAAGTTTCCCCAAGGGGTTGATTACTTATCACATGTTTGCATCTTATAGGTATTGTCTCTTCGGTCTACTCTTTACAATGGAATCGACAAATCATTTTATTAATCAAACCAAGATTTTTTTTTCCTAGCTTCTCAATTTGATGATATTAAGCCTATTTCGTAGAAGCTAGTGTTGTCGTTACTATTTGTTATAAAATTTTGGTAAAATTTATACAGGCGCAACAAATCGTCCGCAAGATCTTGATGAAGCAGCACGAAGGAGACTTACTAAACGACTGTACATTCCCCTACCATCGTCAGGTAGTAATCATGATTCTCCATCTTTCTACAAACCCTTCATAGCACGATCTAACTTATTGTTTGGTCTTTTAGAGGCAAGAGCTTGGATTGTACGTAACCTTTTAGAGAAGGATGGCTTATTCAAGATATCAAATGAGGAAATGGAGATTATATGCAACTTAACAGAAGGTATTGACACTATTCCTATTAATTACAGTATCTTCTGCAAAGCACTTTGTTTTTCTAAATTTTTCATGGTTTCTAGTGATTTACTTTTTACTTGGTAACTTTCTTTTTAGGTTATTCAGGATCAGACATGAAAAACTTAGTGAAGGATGCTTCTATGGGTCCACTAAGAGAGGCAATGGAACAAGGTATAGATATTATGGAGTTGAAAAAAGAGGATATGAGGCCAGTAACTCTTCAGGTATGCAAAAGAGTGCATGCAAAACCTAGAAATTTAAAAAATATTTCTCAAGGTGAATATTAATTTTAAAATGATTTCTTCACTTTGTGTAGGACTTCAAGAATTCCCTGCAAGAGATAAGGCCTTCTGTTTCACCTAATGAACTTGGCACTTTTGAGCAATGGAACAAGCAATTTGGAACCCTAGCTGTTTAGAGGATGTCTTTTCATTGTATGGAGACAAAGTATCATATAGTCACCTAGATGGGAATGATCTTCCTTTTGCTAGTTTTTGTTGATACCTTTTTTGGCATTGTTTTACTCGTGGACTTCGTCATTGGCCTTCACGATACTTGTTATTTCGCTCTGCACTCTTTTTTCATTCACCATCTTTTATCCCTATATATGGTGACTAGTTCTTTGAATGTTTTTATACTTTTGAATAAAAGGAAAAAGTTGTAAACTTAGCTTTGAATCTAAAGTGTAGTCTCTTTAAAAATCTATTTTCCCAACCAAATTTGTGTTTTCAATCTCTCATTAGATTCTAAAAGTATATAACTTCAATGATTTGGTCTAATTGTAAAACGATAGATCACGAATCTGAAGGTTCTATAATCGTGCTTCGCTGCTCGTTGAGCCATAAGTTTTTCCCTACCTACCTCTTGGAATGTGACACCAACTTTCACCCTAAATTTTTCTTACACAAAAAGTACGTACGTTTTTTATTTTTCAAGCACTAAACAATGATAAACTTAAGAAGAAAATAATTCAACTTCTTACCCACCCTTTCTTCAATAATATCTTCACCAAAGAATGCATTTTATTATGCAAAAAAAAGGGAAGAGCATACAAGATGAGAGAGAAAATATTACCTATGTAAATAACATTCTTTTTTTTACTAAAAATAAATAATAATCATTCATACAAAATCGTTAAAAGAAATTCTGTTTTAATAGCTTAAAACAACAAAGTATATAATCCTATGTATTCAAGTGTTCAAAGTACACATGCATAATCTGAATCTGTAACTTTAACAACACCAAAATTATTGGTTAGATCTAAACTTGATCTGACAATCCAATCCGAAGAAACATCGTAACACAAGATAGGAAAACAAAACAACGCCATACAAAAATGACGAACAAAATAACGTCACATACAACGAAGTCGCCAAAGAAAAAAATTAAATATATTTGAAAATCACTTATTTACAAAAGAAAATAAAACGTGATTTTGGATAAATATAATTGATACTAAATCACCCTTGAGGGTCGTAAGTGGAGACTGAGAGAGAGTTAACATTCTTAAATTAGAAGTAGATAAATTAGTAGTAGATTTCTTTCTTGTTTCTGAACATAGTTTTTTTTTTTGTGTTTGTTATTATAATGAGTAGTGTTATTTGAACAATCATATGAGACAATTTATTTTTTCTCTCTTTTCATTGGTCAAAAAAATGGAGAGAAAAAGGAAGAGAGAATAAGAGAATAATGTGAGTATGAGAGAGAAAGTTGTCAAAAAGTTGTGAGAAAGTGGTTGTACAAATATCATTTCTCAATCTGAAAACAAAGTAGTACAAGGAATTTTCGTCAGAAAAAGTAACAAAAGGAGATGAAATAAATACAAAAGTATATATACGAGGATCACAAGTTTCTTATTTCATTGCTACCCTCGTCCCTCCAAATATCTGTTCAAAATATAAAAACAGTGAAACCCTAATTCTCTCACATTTTCAACATGGCTCAGCAGCTCTCACCGGAAACCCTAGCAACGATAAAAGCATCCACATTTATCCATCCGCATCCGCGTTCCCGACTGAAATTTATGCGAATTCGGTGCTTCAATTCCTTGAAAAATATCCCACCGGCAAACCATATCAACCAAGACTTGATCAATGATAGGAATTATATACTGCAACAACAAGTCCAACTCAGGAAGCCAAGAATGCCTGTTTTGCAAGATGAACATGTGCGGTATGTTTGAGATATTATTATCGTTGCAACAGCTTTTTGACCTTACATTTAAGGTATTGGTCTCATATTTCCTACTCATTAGGGTTTTATACGGCAAAATTACATTCATCGTCCCTTAACTTACTTTTAGATATTCATGTCCTCTTTTTTCTTAGTTATTTTTTTTCACTTCGTTTAGTTTCTTTGCATATGGATTTTCAAGCATCAATTTTTGTCACTTTAGTTTGTTTGCATATGGATTTTCAAACATCAAATCTAAAATTCATATGAAAACAAGAGCGAAAGATCATATATTTGAACGCTAAGAGCTCGTATCAATTTAAAATTATAGATTTGGATATTGAGAAGTAATATGTAGATTGATTAAAATGAGGCAATTGACGTTAAAAAAACAAAAAGGACGAAATCGTTACTTGAAATTAAAGTAAGGGACGACGAGGGTAATTCTTATGCTTTCTACTCAAGGAAATATTAGTCCTATAATTATTGACGTAATATTATACTTTACTAAGAGTGGTTACTGAAACTTGTTCTGAGTCGGTAGTGATTTATGAGGTTGTCTGAGTAGAGCAAGTCTGTGATTGGTTGGTGGAGTTGTCTGTCTCCTCTTTTCGCCGAGTTTGCTTGTACATGTCTCTTACTTTGGTTGGTTTCGGTTTTTCGTTTTCATGGTTGCTCTTTCGATGGAGTCTAGATTCCATCCATATACCCACCATTCATTTATTGTCCATTTACGAGAGATAGGCACAAGTGGAGATTAGTGGGACCAATTTTAACAAGTGGATCTCACCGATGGGTCCTACTAATCTCCCGCATGTGTCTAAATGGACAATATATTTGCTATTCAACAAAAAAAACATATACGAAGTTGAATATATAGAGCATTGCAATTGTTTATTTCAACATATATCATTTGTAATTGTATGCATCTTATAGGTGACAGGCTTGCGGTGCAAACATAGATGAGATGTTTTGTTCTATCATATGATTCTTTTCACTCTATTTCTTTTGTTTAAAAAAATTTGTACGCATCTTTTTGAACTTGTCTATTATTGTAAATAACGTATTCGTTTTATTATTTTTGTTCACCTTTGAACAGTCTTATTGTCCTCGTGAGCTTAACTCGGTTGGTTGGATAATGCATAAAATATGCAAGGTCCAGGTTTCAAACCCCGGCCACTACCAAAAAAAAAAAATGAAATTGCTAGCAATGTTGATGGATCAAGAAATACTACAAACAAATGGTCAGTTCTGAGATCTTCATATCAATCTTTATTTTCTTACTTCTAACTTTGTATCCGCGCTGTTTCTCAATTTCCTATTCTTGCAGTTTGGATATCCTGCGAGGTCCAGATGGTCTACTGCCTCAGAAACTGAGGAATTTAGCACCTCATCACATTGAACATGTCAGTAATGAGATTATGGATAAATATCCCGATGTCCATTGGGATGACATTGGTAATATAAATGTTGTTGCTTTGTTAACTAAATTGGCTATTCTTATGTAAATAGTTATCCTCATTCAATGTTTAATGACATTTTTAGCTGGATTGGCCCATGCCAAAAAATGTGTCAATGAGATGGCCGTATTTCCTCTGCGACGTCCTGACTTATTTAAGGGCTGCCGTTCTCCTGGGAGAGGTCTGCTCCTATTTGGTCCACCAGTGAGTGCAAAATTCTCTTACCGATGTTATAAATTTCAAAGACTAGCTCAATACAGTTTGGTGAAGGTGAAAAGCTAGTAACAGCCCTCTTTGCAGTAGCCAGTTGTCGTCAGCCAGCAGTAATTTTTTTTGATGAAATAGATTCACTCCTGTCTCAGGTATGCTATTGTCATGGCCAATAAAGACACCATTTGATATTTATTTCTGTAATAGGTTCACCTTCAACTATTTTGTCAGAGATTTTTAATTAATTGAGTAATAGAGTTTCATCTATTAGAATTTAAAGACATGAAATTTTCTCTAATTTATATAATATATGTGTAACTTGTTGCAGCGTAATGATAATGAGCATGAAATAACTAGACGTATGAAGACACAATTTTTTATTGAAATGGAAAGCTTTTCCGGTGGTAACGAGCAAGTCCTGGTTATTGGTAATTGTTGTGCAATACGCTCAATTTCTTTTCTTTTTTCTTTTATCTCGCTAACTGTCTCCTTTGTTCAGTAAAAAGTTATATCCTTTTGTGATACTTTTAATCGGTGGAAACTAAATAACGATGGCTTTTGTTCTACAATATTTATGATTTTATCTTTCGAAAATGTGATTCGGTACATAAGGCAAAATATCAGGCTTTAACATGATCACTGTCATGCTTATGTACTTCAGTTTTTGGTTTCGTTTATGATCAAATATAGGAAAACTAACCAATGTTTATTTTCATTTGTTTTTGTATTATGCAAGATTTATTAAGGACCGTCTCTACACATTATGATTGTAATAATGGTAAAATTTATACAGGTGCAACAAATCGTCCCCAAGATCTTGATGAAGCAGCACGAAGGAGACTTACTAAACGACTATACATTCCCCTACCATCCTCAGGTGCTAACCATGATCCTCCATCTTTCTACAAACCCTTTTAAGCACACCGTCTAACTAACTTATTTACTTGGTATTTCAGACGCAAGAGCTTGGATTGCACGTAATCTTTTAGAGAAGGATGAACTATTCAAGCTATCAAACGAGGAAATGGAGATTATATGTGACTTAACGGAAGGTATTGACATTATGCCAGTTAATTACAGTATCTAATTGTTTTTTCATTGTTTCTGGTGATTTACTTATACTTGGTAACTTTCTTTTTTAGGTTATTCAGGATCAGATATGAAAAACTTAGTGAAGGATGCTTCTATGGGTCCATTGAGAGAGGCAATGGAACAAGGTATAGATATTATGGAGTTGAAAAAGGAGGATTTTAGGCCAGTAACTCTTCAGGTATGCAAAAGAGTGCATGCAAAACCTAGAAATTTCAAAAATATTTCTCAAATTGATAATTAATTTTGAAAAGATTTCTTCACTTTGTGTAGGACTTCTTGAATTCCATGAAAGATATAAGGTCTTCTGTTTCAGCTAATGAACTTGGAATTTATGAGGAATGGAACAAGCAATTTGGAAGCTTACAAATTTAGAGGAACATAGAAGCTTCCAAAGTGTGCAAGTCTTTGGAACCATAGCAGGAAAAAATATAAGATCAATTCAAAATAGTTGAGCTGCAATATAACGGTTTTGATGTTTCAGCGGTCACTGCGACTAAAGTTGCATTAGTTGTATTAAACCTCGACCCTCCTAAAACTTAAAGATCTCGATGCGACCATAATTTAAAACCTTGGTTCTGTAGTGTTTTTTGTCAAGAAATTATTGTAGTTTACGTGGAGCTCAATGTCGTAATCCAAATGTGAAGGTTCACCAACAATGGAATGTGTACACTACATTCTCTTAGAAAACAACGATGTGAGATTATTGCATCCACAATCTATAAGAGAAACTCAAACTTGGTAAGCAAGATATCTAATGAAATGAAGGGGTAAGATTGAACTTCGAAGATAGATGATCATAGTCATATCCTGCATTTATCGATCTCTGTTGGTGGTAAGAATCTTAGACATATGAAAATGGGTGTCTTGGGATCCTAAACGTTAGGGCTGTGCAAGAGTAGCATAGAACAAATATTATTGGTTTCAAGATACGGATGATTTGCTATTAATAGAAATATGTCATTAGTTAATACTCAATATCTTGATCCTACCTCTTCAATAAGAGCATGTTAGCATCATAAAATGATTTTATTGTTCTAATGTCTTCCTAATAGTCTCCATAGATGTTCCAAATAACCAAAAAAAAAAAAAAATTGATTTACAAAAGTGGATTTATTTCAAGGCTGTGGAGACACAATCAAAGTACTTGGGAGACAACATGCTTTTAATTTTGTTTATGATCATGTTTGGAAGAAATTGAAAGTATGGAAGGAGAAAATGATACCATCAGTAGGTCATGAGGTTCTGATTAAATCTGTGAATCAATCCATTTTGACTTATTTTATCATGTTATGAGATGATTTCTCATATCGACAGGCTTGACTTATTCTGATATATTTAATAAATTAGTCCCAAAGAGAAACTTCATGCATATTTTAGGCTTGTTTAGTGTTTGACAGATGGAAATAGCTCTAACTGATTCTACAAATGTGTTGATAGGCAGCTTTTGTTGTTGGATTTAGTCTCTGTTGTAACATCTTATTTATAATTGTAGAGATTCTGACACTTTCCGTAGATGTAGACAACATTGGATGAACCATGTCTTCCGTTTTCTTCGATTTTTCTGTCTTCTACCTAAACAGTCTATTTGGTTACAACTTACAAAACAATTAGTTTGATCATTTGTGATACTTGATTGATATCAAATTCCTATTATCTTTAAATCTTTTTCTTTCTTCCCATACGTTGTTGATCTCACGAATCCTGTGTGGTCCTGATGGTGAACTTCCTGAGAAATTGAGGAATTTAGAATCTCGCCTCATTGAACATCTTAGTAACGAGATTATGGATAAAGATCCCAATGTACACTGGGATGACATTGGTAATATATTTCTCTTCAAAAATTAGTTTCTGTTTTCTAAAATCTTTTCTGAGATGATTTTCTACAGTCTTCATCAACTCTTGAACTGATCCTGTCTTTTTCAATACCTGATATATGTACTGATGATAATTACAGTGTGGTGATGGTGAGCATGAATCAAGTAGACGGCTAAAGACACAGTTTCTTATTGAAATGGAAGGCTTTGACAGTGGTAACATGAAACGGAAGGTATCAACACTATTCCAGTTACAGTTTCTTCTGCATAGCAGTTTGTTTTTCGACATTTGTCATGGTTAAGATATGAAAAACTCAGTGCAGGAGGCTTCTATAGGTCCCATAAGAGAGGCAATAAGACATGGTGCAAAAATTGTAAACTTGGAAAAGGAGAAGATTAGACTAGTCTCTCCAGGTATGCAAAAGGGTCCATACAGAACATAGAAATTTCAAAAATATTTTCCAAGATTGATTATTAATTTTTAAATGATTTATTCACTTTGTGCAGGACTTCAAGAATTCCCTGCAAGAAGTGAGGCCTTCTGTTTCACCTAATGATCTTGGCATTTTTGAGCAATGGAACAAGCAATTTGGAACCTTAGCAAAATGAGTATGTTCTCATTGTAAGGAGATTTACCTTAAACATTATTGTAAGCATAACAGAACATTTGGATGGTATTGCATGTATTGATATATGAAATAAGTAGTATTGAGAAAAAAATGTTAACAAAGTTTTAGAATCAGAAGATGTTACAAAGCATGATGAATGAAAAGTTGTGCACAAGATGCTTGATATGAAGCACGGACACGAACACGTACACTACTAATAATTTAAGAAAATCATATAATTCAGTGTAATTATAGTGTCATGTCGGTGTCGGACCAACACGGTGTCCGACACCGGGACACACCTAATCCGAGGAGTGTCCGTGCTTCAATTTACCAAAAAAAAGCACAAAGTTGGGATGTATCAGTACATACCCTCAACAAATTCTGAGGGCTAAAATGGACTGAAAGATGAGGTCTTTTATGTAAAATAAGAATATAAAAATTTTGATTTTATAATAATATGATAATTTTTTTTTGGTATGGAAATAAACCATTTATCAATTATTCATAAAATAAATTAAAAGTGATTTTAATTAAATTGCAGAGTCGTACACCAAAAAAAAAATTAAATTGCAGAGTCATGCATGAAGAGTATGTTTGGTTGTTTAGTTAAATACAAGTAAAAAAAGTCTACAATATGTTGAAAATCCTATAGCCATTTGCTACTAATTAAACGTATCTAGTAAAGTACATATGTACTTGCATATGTATTTTCAAGAACTTATAAAAATAATCAATGAAAACATTATAATAACTTACAAAAATAACTTTCATAATGGCCATAAGATTTTTTTTAGTGTTGTCACGTAGACTCTAATCAAACAAATGAAGTCCTTAACACCTAGCTCAATTGACAATGTCAATATTGCTAGGTTAAACATCTACATCCGGATTTGAACCAAAAAAAAAAGCTCAAAAAAAAAAAAAAAAAGCTTAGCGTTTAACTAAACTTTTTGGAGTTGAATTGAAGTGCATTGAAAAAAGAAGCTCAAATTTATATGTATTATTTTCATAACATTACTACATACTTCAACAGATCACAGATTGATTGTAACACAATCATGGCATACAGCACAAGTTTTTCTCTTCACCTGTGTTGTGTCACAAACAAGACAACCGAAGATATTGTACACAAATTAATCCTTCCTAATACAAATTTTTCATGATGTCAAAGTAACCAAAGAATCCATCATTGTGGACTACTACAACAACTACCGAAACATGAAACTATGATGCTACCATCTTTCTCCTAACAATCTGATAAATTATCAGCACTGCAACTAGTTGCGGTGCTCATAGGATCCATATGCTATGGAGCAGTATTCACAAATACGGCATGGAAGATGGAAAACTAGCTTACTTAAGAATTCCCTTGATTTATATTGAAATGAATAGCATAAAAGGATGAATGATTTCAAAATAAGGAGCACTGGGACTTCTCTAGGTATCATGTGCTTCCTGGAGCATCACTTCCTGCAGCTGGTTTGCGATTCAAATATCGAATAACAGCATCTTCAACCCTGCTCATGTTGTCAAACAATATATGAATTCTTTTAGTGAATGATAATTGATATAGTTAATGCTCAATCGTAAAATGCATCCATTAAACATAGAAAATACAAATACATTGATTCAAGGCTTATTTTAACTGGATTGTGCACAGAAGAAAGAAAAAAAATGCATTTTAAAACATTTGAAATGAAATCCTATCATATATATCAGTGTTGTCAACTGCAGATCTTAGAAAATGGTGGTTTGTTCAAATTCCGCTACACTACACTACACTTTGTGCCTAATAGCATATAGCAGAATAATCATGATTTGTTCAAATTATGTTATGCTATGACAGCATAGTGCGCTATTTGACAACACTGGGCCATATGAGATGAAAATAGGCGCATAAATCCAACAGTCCAACTAACATATATGCTAAGTTTATATATAAATCATCATCATTCATCAACTAAGACAATATATGGAAGGGGACTATTAATCACAGAAGTATAGTGACAATTCTAAATTATATCTGATTTTGAGTCAATCACAATCAATTCTGGCAGACGATGATGAATTAATTTGCAATCAAAGATGGTAGCAAATAAACAGAGACAAGCAAAAAAAACAAAATATAAAATAAAATAAAACAATGGAGGATAGAAAAATGAGCAGAGATAGTTCTCAAAGATTACCATGGTTGGTTGAAAAAATCTGCTCGGCGCTCTTTTTCAGCACTGCGACTAGGTTCTCCAGCTGCAGCTTTCAGATCCCTGCTTTGAGACTCAATCAAGGCATTAATAAATTCTACTGGAGATTGACTGAAACCAAGAAAGAATGCCCGTCTCCTACGATGCTCGTGGATTTTTCTAATGATTCCACATATCGATTCATCACATGTTTCAATCTCTTTGTTCTTCTCAACATTTGCCAATAGTGCAGACAACTCCCTTTGAATAGGAAAAGGAATATCAATCATCGCATCGTAACAAGCACTCCCAGCTGGACTATTTCCCGATAGTTTGATCTGATGCTCCACAACTATAGGTGGTGGAGGGAACAAATGTGGTGATATTTTCTGCGAAACCGTTGTGAACTTCACCTTTTCTTCCCCAAATACTTTCTGAAGAGGCTGATCACAGTGAAAAAAAGAAGGGTCGCTAGGGTTCTGCAGTTTCCTAGCCTTCACATAGTGCCATATTGCAGCAATAATTCTTGGACGAGTATCAACGTCGATAGCAAGAACTTCCGTCAATGCTGGTGAAAGCTTAAACTTCTCAGGTGCATAATTCATATAAAACTGTATATTCACCGAAAACTCTTTATCCCCTTTCCTCTTCACTTCAAAACCTTCTTGAGGAGCAGGTGATCGATAACTATCCCACATAATAGTGTTGTTCTCAGGATATAGCCTCGGATCCAAAGTAATGATTACTTTTTTAAAGAAAGCCGAGAACTTTGGATACATCGGTGACGACTTCTGAACTACTCCCGGCTGATCAGGGTCAACACCATCTTCCAATACCCTCCCAACTATCTTCAGTGTCCACGTCGGAGGCTCGGCATTTGGCTTCTTAGGTATCGTGCGAATTTGGTTCGCAAAAGTGTTAAATACATAAATACGAAGAGTTTTCTGAATACAAGGCGGATTTTTCAGCGCTTCCTGAATATCAACCTTCTTTCTAGAAAGTGCAGCATCCACACGAGACTCAAACTCGAGAAGCTGTGTATAAAGAGCAGATTCCGGCAATATAGCAGCCACCCTTTCCTGCATCGGTTTCTCAGGAAGCTTCTGCTTCTTTCTCCGTGCAGCAGCAGGCGTGAGTTCCATTGGTCTCAACGGTGAGAAATTATTCTGAGGCGGAAATCCAACCGGCCTCATAGGTGGTTTCAAAGGACCACGTTTCGCACTGCCACTCCCAGGCGTAGACATCGACGACGACGAAACACCTAAATTCCCTAAACCACCAACCTGATTCTGATTAAGACTCAACCCTTGAGCTTGCAAATGAGCCTGGAGCTGAGCATGAGCTACTGCTGCAGCTTGTGCATGAGCCTGAGCTTGAGCCTGAGCCTTATTTTGTGCTTGAACTATAGCATGGGCTTGTGACTGTGGAAACTGGCCTTGAAAACCAGCAGCCATTTGGGCTTGAGCTTGAGCTTGAGCCTGGGCTTGGGCTTGGGCTTGTGAAAAAACAGGGTTTGTAGACATAGAATTAGAGGGCATTCCAGCATTACCAAAGGATGATGAAGAAGCACCAATGCCTTTAGAAGGGTTGTTATTATTGTTCACAGACATCACTATCCAAATCTAATCAACAAAAGGGTCGAAACCCTAAAAATTCAAATCTTCAAGACCCAGATGAAAAAAATCTAAACTTTATGCAATATTATCAATCATAGACCAAAAGGGTACCTATATCACAACAAATTCAAGTGTGAAAACTACTTCGTAAAAATTCTGTTACCAAAATGGAAAGAACCAAAATCACTGATTTTGATTCTGAATTAAGTAATGTTTACCTCGATCTGGATTCAGGAAGATCCACTGATTGAAGAAGAAGCCATGAAGAAGTGAAAAATGTGATTTTTTTTGTGAATTAGGGTTTGGTGATGAAGAGAGAGAAACAAGGGGATAAGATGAATTAGGGTTTGATGAGTGAAAATTGCGAAGAGAGAGAGGTGAATTGAGGAAATTGACGAGAGAGAGTGAAGATTTAGAGAGAGAAAGAGATGAATTTTGAGGAAGATGAAGATGGTGAAGGTTTGGCTAGGGTTTGGAAAATGGGTCAAAGTTTTGAGTCAGTGTGAAGCGTTTAGTTTTGAAACGGTGTCGTTTTTAGTTCTAAAACAAGTTGTGAATGTTATAACCAAATCCAAATGTAATAAAACGTGTTTTTTCCTTTTTTTTTTTTTTTTTTTTAAGAACCAAAAATGGAATTTATATATTAACAACGGCGGTGAATCCCCATAAGCACAAGGTGTACTCAAGAGGTCACCCCAAAATTACAATATGTCTGAGTACAAAAACAATAACAGAAATCAATCGATACCCAAACAACGTAAAGGGTTCGACCACCATGTTTGTAAACCATAAACAAAACTAGCATTATTAGCTTTTAGCCATCACAAAGCTGTATATTTAACTTTATCCATCAAGTCTGTCAGTGGAGTGTGAACATTATTGAATAGCCTGTTGTTTCTTTGTTACATAATATCCACACGCAATAGCCACAAAAGCTGCATAAATGAACGTCTGGACCTCGAAGTGCCTATAGCGATAGTAAACTGAATAAAATGAGCATGTATGTTATAGGGATCAGCTCCAGAGATGCCAAGCCAATTCCTAACATGGTGCCATAAAGCACCAAAAATATCACAGTGAATGAACATATGTAATACTGATTCGTTGTTCCCACACCCCGCCACACAATAAATGTCCGCGCGCGGGTTGAATAATACCTCGCCTCAAAAGATTCTGTTTTGTTGGTAATTTGTCCCGCAACAACCTCCAAGATAGAATAGAGACCTTCAAAGGTACCAGCCTATGCCAAACAAGATCTCTCGTTTCATCACTTAAAGTAGCTACCTATGTAGTAAGAATTTGGTAAGCTCCACGCACAGTGTACCCCCCCCCCCCCCCCCCCCCCGGTAATGTCAAGGAGCCACTGCCACCTGTCAGTAACAACAGTCTGCAAAACAAAATTGTTAAGTAATAGGCGACACTCCCCTAGCAACTCCTCCTCCCACTCCCACAACCTTCTCCTCCATCTCCACGCTTCACCCCCTACCTCCCAGCCTAGAGAGAACACCTCAGCGACTGTAATCATTTTATTCAACGATAAATCAAATAAGCGACTAAACCGCCTACACAACGGAACAACGATAAATCAACAGAACACCTCACCCTTGAAATAAAAAGAAAATGTTTTAAAAACATTGGGTTAATTTTGTCAAAAAAAAAAAACATTGGATTAATTAGTGTCTCATGGATATTAATTGAAAAGTTTTGTTTCTCAAGTTGTTTAGTGATTAGAAATTTATCCCTTAAGACTAATATATGCTATATATATATATGATTTGCATTCCAATATCTATATATATATAGTATGTGTTTAGTTGTGCGGTACCAATTTCACATCAAGTCAAAATCACAGTAGGAACCATGTTTGCAATGAATTTATGGTGGGGTTTAGCATGGGAAAGTGGAGTTGTTTCCCACCATGGAAAAATATTTTTTGACGGTTAGATTTAAGAGGATCGTTGATCTTATTATGGTCTGCACACACTATATATTTCCCAACTTTGTCTTCAACCTCACTGTCGTCTCTCTCATTTAACCACCACCAAACTCCAGTCAACAACCCACCCCTTCAGCCTCACTGATCTTTCCCCACTGATTTTCAATTCGAATTTTGCTGTTTGACATAAAATTGATCTTTCAATCCCTTTCTTGTGCATAAAAATTCCTTTCCATTCTACGCTTATAATAGGTTCCAAAATGGCAATCAATTTTAAATAATTAGACATGTAAAAAGTAAAATTCACCATTAATATTGAAAAACATAGTTTTTGTAACAACAACCATGGCATTGATAACATTACGTACTTTCAAAAAACCTTTCATTCATTCTCAAATATAATAGAAAAACAACCACTTTCATCATCAACAATAGAATCCAATAAAACACCAGCAGATTTGTGCTTTCAAAAAAATTTAGATCTGAGTTTTTTTTATGTTTTTTTTTGTGGTTGAGTTATGGGTTTTTTTGTATGTGTTGATTATCCTTTTTCTATGTATTTAGTTTATTTGAATTGATTGGATTTGGGCAAGCGATTTTGGCAACTGAAACTCCCAAGCAATGGGTACCTATTAGAGTTTTTTTGAAGGTGTGATGAGGTGGGTTGTTGACTTGGGTTCAGAGGTGTGGTGGTGGTGAAAGGTGGAGATGATAGTAGTGAGGTTGATGACAAAGTGGGGAAAGATATAGTGTGTGTAGATTATAATAAGATCAATGAAAGGTGGGAAACAACTCCCCTTTCCTATACTAAATGCCACCTGAAGTTATATATAGTAGCTTTTCCAAATTACAACAATTTTTACCTTGGGGCGTGAGAAAGTTACTTCCACCGCACATCCAAATAAGCTAATACTACCTCCGGTCCTATTTATAAGAGAAATTTAGGTCAACAAAAGTGAATGTATTTGGACTGAATTTTTAACTAGATACATCAACTTTTGTTGACCCAAAATTCTCTTATAAATAGGACCGGAGGGAGTAGTATAATACAATGTCTCTTTTAACCAAGTAAACTCACATAAATTGGATACAGAGTTACAAAATAGTAGTAGTTTTATATTTCAAACAACAATTTTAAAACTATATAAAATTGAATTTACAACTTTCCAATAAATTAGTTTTATATTTGTTTCATTAATCAATTCATTCGGGCCATTCTTTAACATTTTTTTAAAACATTTTATCATTCTTAGACATTTGTTATTCATTTTCTATTGGGTTAAATAAGTTTTTATTCTTTATAAAATTTTCAAATTTCGCCTTTACTCTCTCGAAAATATTTTTTCAATTTTTTATCCTTCAAATACTTTATGTCATCACTTTTGGTATCTGTTTTTAAGTCAATTTATGTGTATTATTCAAAATTTAATAAAGACATATGTCGTCAAGTTTAGTACATTATAGAATTATCTCTTGATAAAAGTATTGAATTTTTAAATTAGAGATTAATTAAATGTGATTTTTTATAGGCTTAATTGTAGTTTTAGTATCACAATCTTGGAATTTTGGCCCCCTATAAAAAAATCAATAACAAATCAGCCCAAATTTACCCATTTTTATACTTTTGACTCTCTAAATCAATTTTGACCAAGTCAATGCATACGTGGCACCCACACCACTTAAAGTGAGGTGCCACGTGTGACTTTCTATTTTCTTAAGGGGCCAAAATCGCAAGATTGTGATACTTAGGGAGCCAAAACTAAGTTTAATAAATAAAGTGATTTGGGTGCCACTTATGCATTGACCCAGTCAAAATTGGTCCGGGGGACCAAAAGTGCAAAAGGGAGTAAACTTAGCAGACTGATTTGTTATTGTTTTTTATAAGGGATCAAAATTGCAAGATTGTGATACTTAGGGGCCAAAAATGCAATTAAGCTTTTTTATTTTTTTTGTGCTTAAATAATCATATTTAATCATGTTTAGTTATAATTTTTTTTTAGAGATTCTTATAATATTCTAAACATACTTGAAAAACTCATTCAAAAATATGAAGGGTACACATGATCTTACCTAAAAGCAAGGATCAAAAGTTGTGACAGAAAATATTTGGAGGACCAAAAATTGAAGAAATCTTTTAGTGGGACAAATGAGAAATTTGAAAATTTTATAAGAAACGAAAACTTATTTAACTCTTTATTTATTTGTTCTTTATTTATTTTATAGGACTCATCAATATCAGAATATACCTCAAGGTTCAATAAACATTTACATAGGTGCTTACTAAATCACTAGGATTCATACCTTGACAACAAAAGTTGATACACAATCTTACAATTGAAACAACTCCTTATCAAGTCAATCGTCACAAGCTATTTGTTCTTTATTTTGAGTTTAGGGTAATCTTCAATTTTAATTTTTGCAATATTAGAGACTTTTTAATTTAATTAAAAGTTTTTTTTTTTTACTCAACTTTAATTTAAAGTTCAAAAAATTTATTTTTGATCAAAAAGGATCAATTGACCATTGAATGATCTTTTTGAAAGAAAACAATGTTGGACCAAAGTAATTTTATTTTATGGTGAAAATCGTAACAGTATTGAAAAGAATATTGTTGTATACTTTAATTTAATGACGGTGGGTTGATAGTACAAAACAACTTTGCCCACACAACTAAAGAAAGTTAAGTATATTGGACAAGTTTGTTTACTATTTTCTAACCATACTTACTTGATTTAAACTACTCCGGTTGTCCCCGTGAGCTTAACTCAGTTGGTAAAGACAATGCATAACATATGCAAGGTCCAGGGTTCGAACCCCAGATACCACAAAAAAAAAACTACTCTGATTGTTGTTATAAGCAAATATTCTCTTTTTAAATTTTTAAAATTTATTAAATAATTGATGTATGGTTTATTATTATAAGCAAATATTATATTTTTAGATTCATATTCATTGAATAATTGATGTATCTGATTTATAATATATTTCAAATACATTAATTATTCAATAAATCTGAAAAAGAGTATCTGATTATTTACTCTTTATTTGCAATTGCGATATAAACATGTAAATAAAGAAATTGGGAAAATCAAAGTAGAACACTTTTACATTACGGATAAAAGAACAAGATACATGAACAAGCTTGATTACCAAGCCAATGATCAAGTAGTTCCATGAAATGAAACCATATGGATTACTAGAAACTTTATTACAACAAGGCTTACTAGAAACATTAAATAACAAAAACAAGTAAAGAGAAATCAACTAAAGAAAGTTGATTCAATCGGTAAGAAGATTAGCTCCAATCTCATAATGACCTGAGTTTGAATCTTACTATCGATGTGAGACCTCATGACCTGAGTTCGAATCTCATTGTCGATGTGAGACCTCATTGATAGGTATTATCATATATAAGTGCATCTGCTAACTTTCTCTTAACCTTCAGGCTTTCTTTGACCTTGATGACCCCTCGAGATCAAACTTGCCTAAACTGTTATTCATCAAAATAAACTTCACACAAACCTTCAACTTTTTCTTACTTTATTTTCATAAAGTTTCATTTCCAACCAACAACTACTTAATCCATAAAACTCATTCTTCAAAGTTTTCAAGCCAACATCACAGCACAATTGTGAATATAAGAGTTAAGATTTCCACTACCACACACAATTTTCTTCCACTCCAAAACCTCCAAATCAGGATGAGGAAAACACTTATAAATCTTCATCGCTGTTTTACAAATAACAAGCAATTCATTTCCCAAAGATTTGAATGCCACACCATAACCAACTTGGTTATCAGCTCTAACAGGAACAAACCCTAACTTCTTCCACAAGTTACTATCTTTCATATAAACCTTTACCTCGTTTGTTGAAGCATCAAGTGTGTACAATTCATTGTTAACAACAGCTATAAGTGGTGGTAATCTTGAACTTGAAAGAACAATATCCTTCAACATGTTAGGAATCAAATTCCACTTGTTGGTCTTTTCGTCGAAGAATTCACCACATGTTAGATCGTCATTATTTTCATCTCGTCCTCCAATTACATAAAACTTGTTGTCCAAGTAACATCCTGAACATGATTTTCTCTTTTTGTTCATGTTTGGGAGTTTTTGCCATGTTTGGTTTTCAGAATTGTATTTTTCAGCTGAATTTAAACATGTTTGGTTCATGCTTAAAACTTCAATGCAGTTTTTTCTTTCAAGTCCACCAGCAACATAAGCAAAATTGTCACATGAAGCTTTTGCAAAGACACACCTTGGTGTTATCATTGATGGACCTTTGAACCATTCATTTGTTGTTAATTCATAACGCCATATAACGGCTCCATCAATCTCCATACCTGTTAATTGATTTGTTAAAGAAGGAATAATATTGTGCAAAAATATGTCATTTTGGTCTTGAATGTACGAGGCGATGCCACTATAGTCCTCGAATCTATCAAAATTAAAAAAATATCCCTAAGTGCGCGTTTATTAGTAACTCCTAGACCAAACTAACTAACGAGAGACGCATATGAAGACCAAACAAACGCTCATGTTTGTGTCTATTTGTTAGTGATTTTTAGGGCCAAACCGACTCATGAAATATGCATTTGAGGAACAAACTAACATATCTATGTTTGTCTTTTGCCAGTAATTTCATAAACGAAACCGAGTAACGAAAAACACATGTGAGAATCAAACTAACAAACGAAAGAAACATTCGATGATAAAAACGTCTAACAATATATAGTGACACCATCATTCATTCAAGGACTAATCGTCACTGTCTTCCCTAAATGTGTGCGTTTGTGTCGATATAATCCCTAAATCTATCAAAATTACAAAAAAATATTCATGAGTATGCCTTCCATTAGTATTTCCATGCATAGACTATAAACCGACCAACAAAAGACATATGAAGACTATAACCTAACCGACGAAAGACACATGTAAAGACCAAACTGACTAATAAAAGAAACATTCTTGTATGCTTCTGTAATTTCGATACATTCAAGAACTACAGTAACACCGCTTCACACATACAACGACAAAAATAACCAATTACTCAAAATACATACCTGAAACAAATAAATGTGTGCCTGCAGAAAAGGACTCTTTTTCACCATTTTCAAATATGTAATCAGATGGAATAATAGGTAGCTTCCTGCATGACTTGAATTGACCATCAAACACACACCAATTCCTTTCACCACCACTTGCTAACATAAAAACTGATGGTTCTTTCAACCCTATCATTCTTCTTATCTTATAGATTTCACCATTCTTCATTAGATTTAAAAACTTGTTGTTTAAGCAACACATTTTCCAGTGTTTTGAAATTGGAAACCTTGCCAATATCATTGTCTCTAGTTCATCACTAAGACATGGTAATGGTAGTAGAACATAATCTGCATCCTGCGGTTCTTGACCTGAGGAGGAACCATTGTCACCAGATAGTGACAATTGTAGAATTCTCAAATTTTCATTGGAGGAATTTGGTGAATTTCTGTAAATTCCACTACCAATGAATGATCTTTTACTAGACACACTATAACTCATTTTTATGCAATTGTTTTTTCTTTTTCTCTGAATAATGTTTTGCTGAACAAAAAGACTTCACAGTTCACACCCTATTGCTAAATATCTGCAAAAACAGTTACTAGAATTAGATTGAAATTTATGTTATAAGTAAGAATAAGATACTCAATGCCTATAGTTAATAGTGAATTAGAGTCAAATTCTTTGAAAACTAATAATCACAGAATAAATTAGAGTCAAATAACATTTAAAATTAAGTGTGGTCAAATCGTGACCACACTAAGATATCAAAAATCTTGATGTCACGGTCCAATCGCAGTTACATTTTTTTTTTAAACCATGGTAAAATTTATTTCTCAATTGATATTTTATCTTATTCGTATAAAAAAAAACTTAAAACACTTATATTATAACATACTTCTATCGTATTAATGCTTATGTATAATCTATTTCTATAACAAAAATGAAATGGTTTTCGTGCTATAAGATATCTTCATAAGCTATCCTAAAAAGTTTATGGAACTAAGCTAATAAAAGTTCATGGACACGTCAAACAATTTCAGAAGTGTTTATGTCGTTGGATAAAGTCAAAAAATTCAATGCATGCAAAATAAAGATATCATGAATATCATTGAAAAAGATACTTACCTAGAAGACTTCACATGATCATGAGCTTGAACATGCCAAGATTAAGAAAAAGTTGATATCTTCATGGTTTGACCATATTTACTAAGAAGTGAAGAACAAAATAGAAAGTGTGAATGGATAAATCACAAAGAGAAGAGAATAAAAAGCCATTTACTTAAGACATTAAGTTAGTATAATATAACTCTAATCCATAATTATGTATGAAAACAATATGAAGTTGAAAGGTGGTCAAGATGAGGTGATAGGAGTGACTTAGAATAAGGAAAGGAAGCCATTAAGATGGATTCAACATGGAAGCATACTCCATATGTTAGGAAAATAAGTGGTTAAGTAAATAATTAAGGTGTGTGTTTAGAGATTATAATACCCTCCAAGAATTAATATTATATAAGATATGTCATCATCATCATTATCATTAATTCATTATCTAACTCACAACTATCACTATCTCTTTTTACACATATTTTTTTAATAGAAAAAAAGTAATTGAAGAGAGAGAGAGATTGTGTGCTGATTTCATAGCTCATATAGTATAGTTGAATTTTTGAATGGTTTTTCAGCACTCAAAATGTGACAGAAAATATTTTTTTAAAACCTAAGCAAAAGAATGGATAAAATATTGAACAAAAGAGAAAGGAAAAATGTGGGGACCAGATTCTGCAACCTTTTTTTGCTGATTAATTAATTAAGTAATTTTTTCCTCGTTTTGAGTAACTGTTATAAACCACATTACCACCTTCAAAACGTGTTTTTTCCATGCTTGCATTTTGTAATGTTAATTTACCTTGCATTTTCTTCTCATATATGTAAGGTTTAAAATAAGGGTGATGATAAAGTGTCTTAGGGCATTTGATAAGGTTTTAAAAATAAAAATAGTTGATAAATTTTATGTACAATTCTGAAAATAAAGTTATTTTTTATTGTTTCATTGTGTTGAATGTACGACTCTCAAGATAAAGTTTCTATTTTAAATTTCTTAGTAAAAGTCTATTAAACAGTAATAGTGGGATCATATAGTAATTTAATGAACATTCATTAAACCGTAAACCAACTGTGCATCACCATTAAACTCAACAAAAAAAAAAAAGTCTACAAAGTATTCACTATTTCTCACTTTGTATCTTCTACAACTTATTCAAATTTAACATAAAAATAAAAATAAAACTGTATTTAACATCAAAAAATTTAATGTCCAAAAATAATTTCTTAGAAGTAGATAATTTGATCAACCAACTGTCTTGGTAGTTGGTAAGTAGATGGGAGTTTAGTTCTTTATATGAGGTCCAAATCCAATATCATGCATCCCAATTCATGTGTATTTTAATTCAAGTTGGTAGGTGCTAATTAAGTCCAAGAATATCTGGATTACTTGGACTGTGCACTCAAGCTTTATATACTATTAAATAGAGCAAATTTTATGGTACATCTACAAATTTGAATGTATTGGTACACCAAGTCAATAAATTATTAGTTAAATGTGTTATTTTTTGAAGAGAAAAATTGTTTTCTATTATCTATAATTATAATAATTAAATCTTATTTATCAAAAACGTTGATGAAATAAAATTTAATTTTTCTAAATTTTTAGTACTCATAATAGAGAATTTTAATTTTTTTACAATAAAATGTAAAAAAAAAAAATTAGTATGATTTTTATAAACTAATTAAACGATGATTTTTTTCTTATGAAATGACATCTTCTAAAATATAAATATCAACAAATAGCTTTTTATTCCATAAAAATAATAGTTAATTTAAAAATTTTTAAAATAGGAGTATCGATACACCTTAATTTGTGGGTGTACCGTAGAAGTCCCCTGAGAAGTCTTGGATTTAATTTATATGAGACTCTATGTTAGACAATTAGATTGTCTCTTTTCCAACAACATCAAGTACAATATAATTTAGTCATTTATTTTTACCAAATTGTCACTTAGATAGTAATTCTTTTTTTTCTTTTTTTTTTGAGTCAAGAGTGTATTTAGCAACTGGGCCGTGATACCAGTTAACATTTATTGAGGGCCAATATTATGCAACTTATTTCATGAAAAAAAAATTAACCCCCCCCCCCCCGCGTCTCTCCAACGGTAGTTAACCACCATTCACTTAAGTCAACAGTAGTTAACTGTTGTTCACTCAATATCAACGGCAGTTAACCATCGTTGCGTTCCAATCATATTTCAAAACAGAACAACAACCTCCCACACTTCTTCAAAATACAACCAAACTCCCTCAAAACTCTCATAAACCAACCCTGCATTATATTTCTTCAAAGTCAACTAATCAATCATATACAATTAAGTTTTTGTAATCCCCTAGCATTCAAATTCTTAGTTTTATTTTTGTGTAAATTATAGATGACAAAACCATCCCTCTTAAATACAATGTCCATAGACCTAGGTGACACCACATTATTATGCATGACTCTTTAACCTATTTGTAAAAGGCCAAAAACCTTTGTTGTTAGGAAGCCAAAAATGTCAAACACATGATATGAAAGCAAGTTGATGCCATAACACACTTTCTTATGTTTGACCACTTTTCTTAAAGTGGCTTTGAGGATTGTTTGTCCCATAACAAAAACCGCAGTACCCAATCCCACAAGCCCGTGGGACCCCAGTCATTTCCACACAAGTATGTTTCTCCCCTACCCACTCGTACACCCGAACATATGTTGGCCTAAGTGTCGATTTTCCTTATTGTGGGTCAGTCAAGAATTTCAGGGGTGCCTTCTTCTTCACAGATATTTGACCGCCTAAGTATATCAAAAAGAACATCCATAACAAATTTGTGCCTTTATTTGAAGCAGGGAAGCTCCTTACAATGAACTTTATGCTCCCCAAAGGTATCCAGACACGTCTTATTGCAAACAGTGACACCTCATCAATAGAAAGTAATGGAATCATAATGCGATATATGAGGATAGTACGATACTCTATTGGTGACATATGTTGGCTTAACCCATCAATAAGGATAGCTAGAAGAAAATATTGAGCATGTGTTGTTTGCAAACACCGAAAAACTACTTTCTGTCGCGTGGTCATGTCAAATTTCACTTCCATATCCTGAACACTTTTACTAAAAAGACGTTCATCAAAATATGATGTGCTTTATATGAGGGATGGTGTCCTTGCTAGTAAAATTGCTAAAGTCAAAATTTAAAATCGTACCATAAAGACCATCAAAAGCACGGTCAAAATCAAAGTTCATACCACTTATCCCGCTATCTCTCAAAGTTGAGATTTTTTATATGCGGATCAAATTAATTTTAATATTTAATTTGAAAGTTTATGATCGACATTATATATATATTTTTTATTGTCAAGTAATTTAGTGGTTAGAAATTCATTACAACAAGAATAAGTGGGTTGTCTAGGGTTCAAACCCTCAACCCCTACATATATTATGCAATATCTCTACCAACTGAGTTAAGATCATAGGACGATTAACACCATATTCTAATAGGCTATATATATGATTGTCTAAATAATATTTTATTAGAGATATCAAAGTAACCTCTCTTTCTAATTGATAAAGTAACCTCCTCTTCCTAATTGGTATTTTTTTTAGATAGACAAAATGACAAAGCCATTATAAACTCACACATATAAGTGGAGGTATCAGGGTTCGAACCCCGATCATGGCATCCCGCCTAACAATTTCGGCATTTTACCAGTTGAGTTAGAACTTCTGGATTTGGTATTTAATATTTGCTTGATTGTACTTGGTAACTAGAGGGGAATAAAAAACGTCATGTGCTTTGTTCTTTAATGCCTCAATCGTTGCATCTACGTTTCAATACTTTAACAAAGTTCATTCGTGGCATCCACAATTAAAGCTAGCTAGATTAATTATAATCTCTTGAGCCAAAAACGAAATAGCATACAGTTGTGCACGAGCTTATACATAAATCTCTATGCAAACCTCAGAGATTAAAACTTTTACATTTGTGACGTATGTAGGTAAAAATAATTACTTTAACGAGTAAAAAATCTCAAAAGTAGGCATACTATTACCCAAGGGTAAATTTTTGTCACTTCTCCACTACCATGACATGTAGCTTGAATTATAAGTGATAATAGTATGTACTATTAAGATTAAGATATTGTGCTTGAATTATAGAAATTTATATTCCCTTTCATATCTATTGATTTTAACGTCATATTAATTTTTTGTCAAAAAAAAAAAACATCATATTAATTTAACAAAATTACATTTGTCGTCCCTTAACTTAATTTTAAATAATAATTTTACCTTTTATTTTATTTTTGTCATTTTGATCTATTTACATAGAAATTTTCAAGTATTAGATTTAAAATTCGTATGAAAATTTGGATTAAGGACCATAAATTTGAAACATCGAGAGTAACAATTTATATTGAAATAAAACCATAGATTTGAATGTTAAAAATTCATATACAAATTCATAACGAAAATAATGTAAAAAAAAAGATAAAAGACGAAGTTGTTATATGAAATTAAGTTAGGGTAGACGAGAAAGTAAGTTTTCCTATTAATTTTCATACACTAAGACTCATATGTGTGATTTTAAAAAACTATTTTTTTTTAAGCAAACGTAGTGGCTAAAATTTATCTTTTAAGATGGATAAATGGGGAAATCTGGAACTCGAACCACATTCTCCGCATATAATATCTTTATCAACAATATAAAGTGTTAGTAAAGTGTCTCACTCATTACCAACAATGATTTAGTTTAACGAGAAAAGGGTTAAACTCTCATAAGATAATCAAGCTTTGAATCTTGACTGAAAGAGGTGTCAACATTTGGTGTCCAACAATATCTCGAATAAGATTATCTTTGGTCGAGGAACTTATTAAAACAAAAAAGAAAATTGTGTCTCTCATTTTATAAGGAAATGTGAGAATTTAGTGCAATAGGTTGGCGGATTTCTCCTTTATTATTCTCCAGGTTCATCTGTTTTGTCTAACTAGTTTATTAATTTAATCTCTAGAGTTAGGATCTAGTTGTGATTATGATATGGTGGATTTACCTTTCAATATATATTTTTTTTCCTCCTTTCCATATACTACATTTTAATGGAATCTATTATTTTATTTCAAAATTAATCATGCATTTAACATTTCTGTCAGAACAAGAGTGGTTGTTTAATTTCATTTATTTATTGGTAACACTTTTATTTATTTGTAGCACTTGATTAGTGAAAGTGTATAGGATAAGCTTTCGGAGTTGGCCTGAGTATGCTCAATTAATTTACTAATATGGTCCACAAAGACAAAAACCTAAGATTATGCTAATTAGGAAATTTAATTAACTTTTATTTAATAAACCCACTAAAAACCTAAGATTATGCTAAATAGGAAACTTAATTAATTTATATTTAATAAACCCACTAATCCTTCTTCTAATTGGTTATCTACACAATTCCAAACAGTAATGCTTTCAAAAGGAAGGAGAGGATTATTAAACAAATTATTTTTTTAGTACCACTTATCATTTACCTAAATCATAACTTTTTGGGCTGCTAAAATCATTCATAAGTTGGAGAAAATAATTAATTTAATGTTTTTAGCTTTTCAATTGGAGTTCATGAAAGGTGGTGATGATACTTTTGTTTAGTTTAATGTACATAAGAAAACACCTTGTATGTTCATACATTGAACCTTGCATGTTCTTCCACAGAATTCTTTGTCTCATGTAAAGCGACCAAATCACTTTCTTTTTTATGAAGATACCAAAAGGTTAGTTAATTAAGAGATATGCTTAAAGCCTATTTATGCTTTAGGTTTAGGGTTTACTAGAATTTGCCTCTAGTAGAGGTTGATTGTTGAAAGCATAAAAGTCTTCAAAATCAAGATATTGGTATAGTAAATGATATAGAAAGAAAAATAGTACAAAGATTTTTATTTGTATGATTAACAACTTCAATACTCGTATTTGTTACCCGTACTATAACCTTAATAAATTGTCAACTTAACAAAAAGTAACATCCAAAGATCTTTAAAATCTTATATTACGAAAACTACAATACAAACCGTAGTACATGTAACTAACTCAACATCGAAAACAATAAAATACAAAACATCGCAAATAAATATTATTTTAAAAAAAAATTAAATTAGTCCACCAAAATTAATGCCAAGAAAATTGAATCTAAGACTTAGTAGTATCCAAAACTTGTCAAAAAAGCGACGCGCTATATCATTTAATGGTAGTTTTTCACATAATTAGAGTTTTGAAAAAAGAAAAAACTGCAAACATTGTGTTTGGATGAGGTAATAAAAAAATGTATTGTCATTATTTTTGGACAAATTTTATAAATAAATAAAAAATTGGGCCAAAATTAAAATTATGGGTTAATTTGTAAATTTAAAAAATTTTGATAGGTAAATTATAATTAATTAGTAATGTTTGTCTACCAAAATGTTGACTGTCTCACAAGTTGAAAAGTCACACCATAAAAACTACTCTACTAGCACAAATTAAAAAGAGCCAAAGTTCATGTTAGATTTGGTAAGTTCGCATTCCTAAGTAAAAAGAAGAGACTAGTAATAGTAATAGTATTATAAGGAGTTCCCAAGTAAAAAAGAGAGCATCTCACATAGGATATGAGTCATCTGAAGCAGTGGCGGTGCCACATATAAGTGAGGGGATGCACTTGCATCTCCTGAGCTTTTAAAATTTGCACATGATTGTACTGTTTTATTAGTGCTTGAACCTCCTGATATTTTAAGAATGAACCTCCTCATATCTTAACATTGCAATTGAGCCAAACATTTTGCACCAATAACCCAAGTTTCTCTCAGCCTATGAATGACACGAGTCTCACTTTTATGTTAGCATAACAGTATTTGGCTCAACTAGAGATAATTGACTTCCTTTTTGATATAACTCTATTTTTTAAAAGCCCAACTCTCTATTTGGTTTTTCCTATTACATTTGTTTTCTTTTATTTTCTTATTAATAATTGTAATTGTAATAATTGAATTCCTTCTAAAGTAAAAATGAAGTGCTTGAAGATAGAACACAAATCCTAAAAGTCTTTTAAGAAGCTTTTACCACTAAACCAAGTATGTCGTAGAGTTTAATTCTTGCAAATATAATATATATTACTAAATATTTTATATTCTTTCATAACTTAATACTCCCACCATCCTAAATTTTAACAGGAAAAGTTCACTTTCTTTGTCCCAAATTATAAATAAAATTGACAAATGTTTACCCTATTTAATCAAGTTGGTTTCAAATGTCATCTTTTCCAAATAAAATAAAATAAATCTTACTTATTCTCAATTTTCATGAACTCAAATGCAAGGTGTACCCAAATTACTCTCCCTCACATTTTTTCCGTAACCAATAACTTATGCAAATTATTTTTACTTCTTTCCATGAAACATATTTCAACACAAAATGTTATACACCAAATTATTATGCTTTAGAATTATAAATTTATAATTTACACAAATTCTAACTTTCATTTGATAGATTTTGAAATTTATAATTTATACAAATATGGAAAATATAAAAAATAATAATTAAACATTTATGCAAAAAAAAAAAGATATTTGATTGGAAAAAAATGACGAAAATTATAAATTTAGTAGTATAAATAAATGATAATTAAAAGAAAAAATAACTGCATAAAACTTTCATAGCTCTAGTAAAGTTGAAAGGTCTGAACTCCCTACTCCAGGATCCTGGCTACGCCACTGATCTGAAGTGACTATCTCAGGAGTTGGGAACCTATCTTAGAGTGCACACAAAGAGCCAAATGTTCATTACTTTTTACAAGAAGGGTCAAATATTTTCTACCAAAAAAGAAGGGCCAAATATTCATTTGACTTAGATTTGCATGGTTTTGTGCGTATCAAATTGGATTAATGTTTCAATGTTCTACCTTTCTAACTAGGTGGTGTGCAAAATATTCATATCTACGATAACTCTAGAATTTCAAGTCGTGGGGATGATATTCTATTATAAGAAAATTAACAGCATACACTTATGGGAAATAGACAGATGACATAGACTAGTAGGACTCATAAGTAGAGTTCACTTGTTAAAAAAAACTCCACTAACTACCACTTGTACGTCTATCTCTTTTATAAATGGACAACAAATGAAGTAAAGCCGAATTGTATTCATGGGCGGCAACATCATTGAATGATGGAGGAGGGTGAAGGACGACTGGAGTCGAACATGTACGCTAGGATGTACAAGGAAGAGAATTAGAAAACAAGAAAATATATTTTTAACTCCAGTGATAGTTAATGAGGTTTTTCTATATATAGTAACAAAGTGCTTTTTAGCACTACATATTATCGATCAAATACATCAATTTTTACTGACTCATAACTCTTGAAAAAAGATTTGAGGAAGTGTTGTTTTAAGATTTTATTTGTGTCGATCAAAACTGTTTAAACAAGTTTTGTATTAATGATACCAAACATTGAAGTACAGAGGACGGTTGCCCAATAATTTGTCGACTAGATACACAATAACTGGAGTTGAATCATCTCTCAAAATCAGGTTGTTTCATTTAAGCTCGTTTTTCGTTGGAAAATAAACGTATTTGATACGTATTTCAAAAATACTCAAAAATCAAATGAGAACGTATTTTGATGTGAATATAACATTTCTTCTCAACTAATGCTACAAATTACTATATAGCTTATAGGATTTGCAACAAGGGTCATTTAAAGTTGAATAGCAAAAGGGATTGGAGCATCAAGAGATGTGGAAAACAATCATACCTTAATCTTTATTTTTCTTCTAATCATGAAGCCTATTTCTATTAGCATTTTTTTTTTCCCTCATTTAAGGCAATTATTAAATAAAATACATGACCCAAAGCTGGTGTTTCTCTAAATTGAATCCAAACTGAAAAGAACACGCATACCGTGTGAAAAGAGAATCACACTTGAATTCAAAGGTTAGATTAATGCACAAAAATCCCTCTTAAGCTCCCAAGATGATAGCACCTCGACGATTCTTTCTACTCTTCCTCTTCATCGTCTTCTTCGGGAGCCTCTTTTAGCCACTATAGACAAGAGCAAATAAATTACTTACATATATGAAATAATGCATCTCATGGGATAGTTGAGAAGACGCAAGTAACATAATATTAGTTTTGTACGTGTGTAAAAATAGATGAAGATACTCACTTGAATTAATGGTTGGGCTAGGTTAACAAATACTTTATCAGCCTCATCCGGGTCTTTCTTCTCATCTTCCCAACTCAAAATAGCATCTTCTTCTATAACATCTTCATTATACATGTAGTGCAAAATCTGAAAGCAACTAAGAGTCAAAACAAAAGGAGGGTAAAGATAGTCCAATGCAGTGTGAGAATGTGTGAAACTATTGACTCCAATCATTTTACAAACAATATTGTATATAGACAGCATGAAAATGGGAGATCTCGGTATAACAAATACTGCTGCCAGCAAAGCAAGTATGCAAGTGTGAAAATTTGTTGGAACTTCAATTGTGTTAAAATCCATTTCACAACATTATTAACTTCAATTCGTTGTATCACCCGTTTCGGGTTGTTTTTATGGTTTACTGCAGGTACATGTCCCCCCAGTCTTGTACTTCCTGGTTCTGTTTTAATTTATCTGGCCTTTAGACAGAACGGTAGTGCTTAAGGTGTGATTCATCTTAAAAGTAATTTCCATATGACCAAAGGATATAACACTGTTAAAAGTTGAGTCCATGTTATAGTTTTTCTTCCTGAGGTGCGTAACACTCATTAAGAAGCCTAATTCATGAAAGATATAAAATTATTTTTAATAGTAACAGACGATATACATCAACTTCATACTTTGATAACCTTTCTTACATGCTACCAACTGAATAAAGACAATTCAATAACCTAACCAGTAAAAGATAAGCATACCTTTGTGAACAATGGAGCAAACTCCTTAGCAGATTCCAAACACATTTCTTCAAATTTTAGAATCACTTCAATCTGGAAGGAAATTTTTTTTGGAATCAGCCCCATGGATACTAACACTAACGTACTTGTCATAAACCAAAATTTCAGCAAAACCATATACAGCAAGCGCTTTTACAGTGGTTTCAGAGAACTCAAGAATGAGATAAAACTTGAAAAGAATGGAAGTGCATTTCTGCACTCAATTCTCAAATGAATATGATACAGGTAGGATGTATGAAACTTTTTCCATTCTGTAAGTGATTTAGCTAAAAACTGAATCAGTTATGCCAGTGGCAAGCACACAGTTCAGCACTTAGTTGAATGACTAAACTATAGATAATACAGTAGTTACAGTCAAGTTATACTCTCATAGTAGTTTCTCTTTATATTTTCTTAGGTATCCCTCTACCCCTTTCAGTTTCAGTATCTTCTATTTGATTCAACACTGGAGACTCCCAGTTAATTCATGTAACCTGAACATTCTGCATAATTTGTTACTAAATATATCTGATAGGTTTTTTCCAAGATGCCAAGTTTTCCAACCATATTCTATGCCTGATAAAAAAATAAATGGGAAAGATTAAAGACTGTGAAAACAGGAATATGGATGAAAGCTCACCGGCTGAACTATGGGGCATGTCTACAGCATACTTCATCATTGCATAAAATAAAGCTCCAGCACAATCAGCAGCTATCTTATTGTATGACAACCTAACACGAATAAAAACAATGTTTCTACAAATTAGTTCCTAGTGAATGCAGATTCAAAGTGTCTTCAAATAAAAACAATCAACAAATATGACGAGAACACCAGAGTCAAAGAATTGCAGTTCCGGAAAGATAATAGTTATGAACACATTCCATGAAGATGGCATAGCTTCTAAACGAAATTGAACATTGGTTCTTTAGCATATTTAGATAAGGTCAGTTGGAGGTTGGATGGTCTATGACTAGAGTAATGTGTGACTGATGTATCATATTTAGATATGATACATCTTTAATACATCTTACTAACGAAAGACACAAAATTGTATGTTTTTGTGACACATTCTGTTAGGAACCAAGAGATTCCAAAATTCTCTAGAAGGAATAGGGACCACTAAGTTTATGCAGCAGTTAGCAGTTAAGAGGGGGAAAAGCTGGAAATTAGTAGTTAGTAGCAGCTAGGGAGGAGATCACAAATACAGTTGTACCCCATGTTTGGGATTCATTCATTTTGATTGATCATAATAAAAACTGTATTATGTTGGAAAAGGAAATTCTCCCTTGCAGAGAAATCCCTGCATGTTTTTCTTTGATTCTTTTTTCTAAAATCTGATTTTTTACCCAGAGGAGCCAACACATTCACAGTAGAAATAATATATTCTGATATAGATGTGAAAAACATATGTCACTAAGCCTATTGTTGGATGATCACAATTACTTGTGATCATCATATATTAACTACTAAAATATTCGTGTATTAATGAGCAACAAATAAGTAATGCAAATGTCTTTTGTTACCATATCTTAGCCATTCCTTGATTTTCAAAATTTTCTCTTTAATCCTTAAATCAGTGTCATATTGTACCCTCTGTTGTCAAAAGCAGCCGCGCCAGCCGCTATAGTGGAAAAATCAGGACCACCGCACCAGGCCGCGTCGGCACATGTCAGAAGTGGAAAGCGGCCAAAGTGGACCTATAAATAGTAAAACAATAACTTGTACTAGTTGTATATAATTGGTATTAGCCATTTTCGATTTTGCTATCCCTTTTATTTCATATTATGAATACATCATGAAATTTTGAGTAATGTTTAAGGTATTTTAGTATTTCTTTTTGAATAGTATGGTATCTAGTATTAAATTTATTAGTGGCCACACCACCGAAATAGCGCCCGCTACACGCCCTGCTCCCGCACCGCGCCAATTATTAGGTTGGCCGCGCCACGCCGCATTTCCGCATTGACAACAGAGATTGTACCCATATCATATTATTTATCCAGGTTTCTTAACTGAAAACAAATTCTAACCAAGAACACAACAACCATTGTTCAATACAAAGTTCAAATTATAGTATCAACTTTTTAAGTCTTACAATATATGTGAATGGCAATGTAGCATATTTACGATAGCTGGAAATTTTCCGACATAAGTTGAAATTGAAGAACGAAATGAAGAAAATACATACCACATTGCGCTCGTATATGCAGTGCATCTCCAGCACTGACACAATTTTGAGACTCAATAGTTGTTACCTATGAAGCACGGATACGGACACCAGACACGACACGGACACTGACACGCCGACACAACTAATAATTTGAAAATATCACATAATTCGGTGTAATTACAAGTGTCGGTGTCGTGTCGGTATCGGACACGACACGTGTCCGACACTGGGACACGCCTAATCCGAGGAGTCTCCGTGCTTCATAGGTTGTTACAGTAAAATTAGGTTGATTAAACCACTCAGATTTCTCCAAATAGTTAATCACCTGCTTCGCATGAGCACAACAGAAAACAAAAACCTCTTCTACACCAGCTGATTCAAGCCATGTCAATGTGTAATATATCATTGGAACATTCACCAATGGCAAAAGCACCTTAAATCAACAAACAAATAGATATATCAAAACTCAAATAAAAATAATGAATTAATGTTAATGAGTGATCAATCACTAATGGCAAAAGCACCTTAAGTTAACAAACAAATAAGGCCTTGGTTAGATAAACAGCTTATTCGCAGCTTATAGCATAAGCGCTTATCATGAAAACCGCATACGTACAACCTATTTCTATATCAAAAGTAAATTAAGTTCAATTGTTTTTATATAAGTTATAAACTGTTTTCATAAGCTATCATGGTGAACTGATGAAAATAAGCTGAAAACAGCTTGTAAACATGTCATCAGTTATTTCCATAAGTTCTTCCATACAGTCTCACAAAATTTATGTCACTGTAGAAGCACAAATAAGTAAATCCATGTTCTTATATATGAATGTTGAAATTGTTCTTATACATGAATATGATTGTCGAAATTAATAACAACAACAATAAAGCCTTTTCCCACTAAGCGGGGTCGGCTACATGGATCAAATTACGCCATAATGTTCTATCATAAACCATGTTTCAGTCCAACTTATTAATTTCTAAATCTTTCTTAATAGTTTCTCTTATAGTTTTTTTAGGTCTTCATCTTCCTCTAGTGATCTGACAATCCTCCATCTGATCTACTCTCCTAGCTACATCTCTACATGCCCAAACCACCTAAGCCTATTTTCAACCACCTTTTCTACTATAGTTGCTACTCCAACTGTCTAATATTGTCATTTCTAATCCTATCCCATCTAGTCTTACCACACAAATGTTCAAATTAACCGATGTGAAATTTATCATTGCAACAATCACCAATGTCAATAGCACCTTAAATTAACAAATACATAAATATATCACAAGCTCTGTAACACCTACCCTTTTGATCACCGACAAGTATGATTACCTTGAATTATGTGATTTTCTTTTCAAATTATTATCGATGTCAATGTGCCAGTGTCATATCAATGTGTGTCTAGTGTCAGTGCTTCATAGATATATCACATTTCAAAAACTCAAACCAAAAACAATGAATTCATAAATTCAACAAAAAATAATGAATAAAAGCATCAAAATTCAACAATTCAAACCAAAAAAATAACAAATTCATGTTTATGAATGAACATTGCAAGAATCAACAAAAAAATTGAAATTACTTTGGGGCGTTCAAGAGTGATAGGTCTAACTTGGTAGTAAAACTATCAGCTAACATAATCGCTTGTAACGGAACACGAACAAGCTCATCGTGATCCTCTGAAACCCTAGCAGCGCTTTTCTTCGGTGCTCCCATTTTCTTCTCAACAATTGCAACAATGAAGAAAAAATTCCAGATGCTGAAATTCAGTGAAGAAATTGAATCGCGGGAACTGAGGATTAGTGTGAACGGCGGAGGTGAAGTGTGCCGCCGGAGGTGAACGGCGGCATTGGTGGTTCGCATAGAATCACGATGGTGAAATGTTTTTGTGATTTTTGGGAGACAGGTGGTTATAGCTTGGTAAAATAAAAACATAACTTTACTTACCTTCCGTTTCCGTCTTAATAATGTACACACTCCCATCATTGATATAAACAAAAATCCATGTTTTAATATATTTAAATTAATGATATATGTGACATATATCATTAATTGAATGTATCTAAAAAATATATTTTTGTTTATATTAATGACTGGAGGGTGTACAGACTACTAATTGTCAGAAATATTATTTTGATATTTTTGTGTGGATTATTTTTATCTTTTTGATTGATTTGCATATGGATTTTTAAGAGTCAAATATTTATTTTGAATAATAAAATTTCAATAAAAAAATACTTAAAATTACAAGATTTTTTTTAAGAAGCTAGAATGGTATTTTAATAACCAAATCTTTTTATTTGTCCCGAACAAGGTGTATTAGAGAAAAGTAAAGAGAAAAATCAAATTACATAATATACGTTTAAAGTACATCTGAATGGAAAAAAAAAAAAAAATTTATAAGAAATTTAAAAGATTATTCCACCACGAATCATAGTTAAAAGCAAGATTTTCATGTTTTGCTTTCAACCAACTAAAAGAATGAGCCTTAATGTTGTCAAGCAAAATGGTGAATAGTATTTTGCGAATTCTTGGAGCTTTTTGCTTTTCTTTCTATCCATAAAACCCGAGGTGAAGAAAACAAAACTAAAGGAATAATGTTTTTCTTGTGTTTTGAAAAGTCATCGAAGGAACCAAACTGAGGTAAATGATCTAAAATATTAAACAGCGTAACCAAGATGAAACCTAACCAATCGTACACAACAAACCAAAGTTGACAGAAAAAATCGCAATGAAGAAGAAATAGATAAACAATGTCCTCTAGATTACCACACCCCCCACACTTTGTTGAGAAGTATTTGGAAGAGCACTTCTCTCTACCACGAGGTATTTTGAATAGGATCTTATATATATATATAAAAAAAAAATTAAAAGATATTTGTTTTGAGAAAGTATGTCATTTTTATTATGTTAACTCTAATAATGAATATTTAACAGAATTTTTATTTAGAAAATCTAAGTTAGTGAATGTTAAATTTTGATTCTATTTTGCTCATAATATTTTTATTAATTATTTACTCCTAATTTTTGTACTCTGCGTAATTTATCAATCATGTCTCGTTAAATCTGTGACGTCGTCGCTAAACAATCTTATATTGTTGTGAAAATCATTTTTAACCCTTATACTGTTGAAGAGCATCAAACCAGATACAGAGTGAGAGTGAGTCGAAAATCATGAGTAAGAATTAAATGAGATGAACTTTTTTTTTTTTTTGAGCAAATGAATGAGATGAACATGAACAATTGTATTTTTAACAAATCAGAGGGATCATTCTGAATGGTTGAAGCCCTTTGAGTGATAACTGAATTTGAAGTGTGAAGATAAAATAAGAATTGGAAACATTATTAAATTCATGTTTGATTGCAATTAGCATCTGAGATGTGTGATAAATGAAGTACTTGATAAATTGACAACATGTTCTTAATTGATTAAGTATATCTATTGAATTGTTGAACTATAAATAATATATATTGGTGTGATATTTGAATAGTATGTCGAATATGTGTTGTTGTAATACGAAGTATTGTTTTGTTTTGATATGTGTTGTTGAAAGTATGAAATCTTTAATTTAAATAAATTATAAGGTAATTATTATTATGAAATTTGTGTATTTTATAACTTTGTGATGGACATTATCGATACGAGTTATCTAGCTTGAGAGAGGCAATGGTGGTGCTCAAAGAATATCCTAATTATGACGTACTTAGCACATGAGAGACAATCATGATACTCATTTAGATAACAATGATGGTGATTATCCAGACGGTGAAGGTCATTTAGAGGGCCTTGTGGGTGATTTGTAAATGTATATGTCTAGTATCGAACTCTTAATTGACTCCTATTGATTGCATGATGTCAAAACAGTTGTCAAAATCTAAACAGTCATGGCTAGACACCAGTTAATATTTTACTAGTAAGAGTGTTAAGCACCGAAGTCAACCACTGAGGTGTTGTTTCAACAGAGACACTAAACATTTACTTCTAGTTTGCTATCAAGAGTTAGTAATATGGTACCACATACATATGAAATAGAGGTGCAAAAGCATTGCATTAACATTATTTTTCTTTGATTTGAAATGTGTACGATCTTGTTTGGTAATTGAATTGAATGTTTGTTTTGTTTCTATCAATTGTTAATTATATATGGTATTGCGATGTTTTGCGTATTCTTCTCATTTGTTTTATATTATTCCATGTTTTCAAAACTCACTTGTGTTGTCATAGATGCCCAAACATTTTTAATACAACTATTTGACATAGTAATTATTGGGGATAAATTAAACCAAATTGTTGTTTATGCAAATAATAACTTTGTTAGTCCTTACCTTTTTAGATTCATATGCTTACTCATTTTAGTTTTGATGTTTAACATCAATACCACGTTTTGATTTTGGTAGTGATTAAAATTTATTGTAATGTAGTCAATAAAGTGGAGTCTAGATGAGCTTCATTTTGTTCGCACCACTCAATTGCATTATGTAAATATTAATCATGTGTCACATGACTATACAAAAAGTCAATGCCATTTATCATTAACCTACGTTTTTTTAGAGTATTAACATAGTTTGAATAAAATAATTGAAGATATACTCTTTTTTTTATTTTTTTATTTTTAAGTAAAATGAAGATATATTCATATTCATATATAGTCAAAATCCTATTTAAATATAACATGCATGTATACAAACACATAATGTACTCCAACAAAATAATTTACTCTTGATGATACATGTCTAACACATAATCAAAACTACTGGATATCATGATCCACATGATTGATGAAAAGTTATAAACACAACATGCTTCATGATGTTAGGATCTGCAACTACCAATCAAATCAATCTATGCTAAAAGAAAGAAGAAAAACGACAGAGAATAAAAATGCAACTATGTTTTTCATATCCTCGCATGTAGGAATTACAACCATTAAATACCAAGGTCTACATCCTTTAAAGTAGCGATATAAACACTCGTTCTCAATTATTATTTTTAACATCGATTGAATTGAATAAATAAAAATGTTATGAGGCTTAACGACGTACAACAAGGGACTTTGCTGAGTTCTCTTCTGTTAATATTAAAGTGCAACAATTACGTTCTTTGTGCTATGCATCCATCAATCCGGGTATTTCATCAACACGAACGTTCCTGGTATCTAAATTGTAATGCCTACGTTTCTGTAATTACTAAATTTTTCTCTCTAAAGTGCTACAACAATATCAAAGCTATACAATAAACTGTTGTTGTGTACAAATGTGAGTTATGTTATCTTTCGGCGTATGGTGTTGATCCTCAATGTCTTTCTTCAACTTAGCTACGGTAACAAATTTTCCTTTCTTTGTCTTAACACAAACTAAACTATTTTGATCACCTATATCATCAGCCATTTGTGAAAACCTAAGAAGAAGTTTGTGAAATACTACATGGGCATTGGTCTCTTGATTTAATAGACAGTCCATAAATTACTTGACATAAAGACTATTGAATTTATCTTAAGTGAATTATATATAAAACATTATAAATCAACAATCTTTACTTGGTATACTAGTCAAAATATGAAAGACAAAATATTGTTTATCAAACATGTGAAAGTTGTCTGTTATATGAATGAAAGATAGAAATAAGATCTAGTAGATAAATAGCTATTTTTTCAACATTTTTTTGAAGACATCAAAGATTGAGAAAACATTGAAAACAACATTTTCAAAATATCCACTCTATTATTCATGTTGATATAAGTGGTAGCTAACAATGTTTGATGTGAAATTCCATCAATTAAGTGAAGATTTTAATATTTGTTATTTTTCCAGCCTTCAGTTATATTAATGTTTTGATTTTAGGATTTGAAAAAGAAGGAGAAAAAGCGTGTGAAGCGATTGACTTCTGCAGTAAAAAAAACTGACGTATGATGCTCGCAACACTCAAATTGGTTTGATACCTAATTTTTTATGCAAGTCGTAAGTTACTCTTTTTCTTTTTTGAAGAATTACTCAATCTCTTTTAAATGTTGTTTTTAAAGTAATATTTTATTTTCGTTTTGATAGTAAGTACAACCAATATTAGATAGACCTTGTTGATAATGAATGAATTATATATGCAGCATTATAAATCAATAGTCTTTATTTGGTATATTAGTCAAAATAAGAATGACAAAATATTGTATACCAAACATGTGAAAGTTGTATGTTATACGATGGAAGATAGAAATTAGAATTAGTAAAGTAAATACATTTTTTTCCAGTATTCTGTGTAGACACCAAAGATTCAGAAAACATTGAAAACATCATTCTCAAAAATTCAAAATATCCACTCTGTTATTGTCACATTGATGTAGGTGGTAGCTAACAATGTGTATGCGAAATTCTATCAATTAGGTGGAGAATAAATTTTAAAATTGCAGCAATCATGACCCTTCAATTGATTTATTAAATTGTTTAGTAGTATGCCTCTACTAAATAAAGATTAAAACTTGTTTCTGATGTAATTGAATTAAATGTATGTGTTGTTTCTATCTATCATTGTTTATATATGATATTATGATATTTTGCGTATTCATCTCATTTGTGTTATATTATTCCATGTTTTCAGAACTCACTTGTAGTGTTATAGATGTCCAAACATTTTTAATACTACAACTTGACATATATTTTTTTTTTTAAGAATTACTCAATCTGTTTTAAATGTTTTTAAATTAAAATTTTATTTTGGTTTTGATAGTAATCATAACCAATAGTAGATAGACCTTGATGTTAATGAATGAATTATATATAAAGCATTATAAACCAATATTACGTACTTGGTATACTAGTCAAAATAGGAAAGACAAAATATTGTATACCAATCATGTGAAAGTTGTATGTTATCAGACCTAGTAAAGTAAATACCTCTTTTTTCAGCATTATTTGTATACGCCAAAGATTTAGAAAACACTCAAAACAACATTTTCAAAAATTTCAAAATATTCACTCTATTATTGTCACATTGATTATTGTCACATTTATATAGGTGGTAGTTAACAGTGTTTATGTGAAATTCTATCAATTAAGTGAAGAATAAATTTTGAAATCAACAATGACCCTTTAATTGATTAATTAAATTGTTTAGTAGTATGCCTCTACAAAATAAAGATTAAAGCTTGTTTATCATGTAATTGAATTGAATGTCTGTGTTTGTTTCTATCTATTGTTACTTATATATGGTACTATGATATTGCGTATTCTTCTCATTTATGTTATATTATTCTATGTTTTCAAAACTCACTTGTATTGTCATAGATGCCCAACCATTTTTAATACTACTACTTAACATAGTAATTAATAGGGATATATTAAACTAAATTTTTGCTTTTGCAAATAAGAATTTTGTTAGTCCTTACTTTCTTCGATTCATATGTTACTCATTTTAGTTTATGGATATTTAACAACAATACCACTTTTTGATTTTGATAGTGAATAAAGTTTTAATATAGTTAATAAAACAAAGTCTAGTTTGTGAACTTCATTTTGTTCGAACAACTCAATTGTGTAAATCTTTGAACCTGATTAATCATGTGTCACATGGTATTCCTTCTGGTATGCTAACAGAATAACATTTAATGCTTCTAACCAAGCTATTAATGGCCCGTAATATATACACGCTTTTAATTGATCCAATTTTCACCAATTCAGTAACATAATCCACTCATAATACCCGTGAAGCCCGGATACGAGATACGATACGGATACGGATACGATACTGCACCGATACGGAAAAATTTCAAAAATCAAGATACGATACGGCTGAGATACGTTAATAAAAAAAATTATATAATTAAATGTACAATATAATTATAACCATTTTTTTAATAGGCAAATATATTAACAAACACAAGAAACCAGACTCGTAGCACATTAACATAAATATAAATAATATTGACGATTAAGAGAGTGGTCATTAGTCAATTACATACGCAATATATACAAAAAGAGCACCATCAGTACTATACATCAATGTTGCACTATAATCCAAAAGGAACTTGTTAGTACTATATTATATTGATCCAAAAAAGAAGCACTATATCCAAAAAAGAACACATCAGTACTAAGAGTTAACACTAACAAGTAACTAACATTTACATCTCCTCTCCTCCATTCCCATCATCAAGATACAAATTAGCTTCCAAATCCGGTTCATCCAAAGACAACTCTGCTAACTCAATTCCAACACCATCAAGCGGTTCATGCGCATCTCCACCAATGTCCCACATTCTTGATTGTCCTTTCTTATATCCATCTTCTTTCCTTGACAAGAGTCGAAGATTAGTATGCACATAAACCAAATCTTCTACCCTTTTGGATCTATTTTATTTCTTTTCAAAGAATGGATAAAAGAGAAAGTACCCCAATTTCTCTCACAACATGAGGAAGAACAAGGTTGCACAAGAAGCTTTAAACCCTAATTTCTCGACGGTGGCCAAAGTGTGGTGTGGTGTGGGTCGTACTGGCACCAAAGAAAGATAAAGGAAATGTATATATATTATAGTAATATAATGTTTTTATTCTTATTTAAAAAAAAAACAGAAATCAAAATAATATAAAGAACACAAGTATTCGTGCGTATCGAGACGTATCGGAAAGTATCGGATAATTATTTTTTTAAAAAATAAAATTTAATATTTGGATACTCTTCGGATACGTATCGGGAAGTATCGGACAGGTATCGGTGCAGGATACGCAGGGGATACGGTACGTCATCCATTTTGAAGTATCAGGACTTCATAACATAATACTCATCATAACATAATCACTCATAATTAATCAAAATTACAAAAATTCACCATTACATACGCAATCCATAAAAGATTGAATTTCATCAAAAGTGCAACATTAAATATTTTTTTCAAACATATGACATTATTACACGCCAATACATATTACACTTCAATGGAGCGGACACAAATATGTAAGATATTATTTCCAACCATCAACCTAAACATGTAATCTACATCGCCATCATCATGGATAACTTTTGGAAAATAAACGGTCTTCCAACCATCTTCATCTTTATCCGTCATCATATTCACGCATGACACCTGTACAAATACATGAGATGTTATTTGATTTTCACCAAGATGAACAAAATATCTGTTAAGTTGTGCCTTCAACTCATCTAACCTGTTGATGAGGGTTAAAAAAGTAACAAAGCATTGCAACTTCAACATTGGATTCTTTTATATTGGATTTATCTATAGATATAGTAAATCTCGCCCTTTGCCGCTTGTTGATGAACCCAACCAAGCAAATCATCTCACTCTCGCCCTCTATCATTTGTGAAAAATTAAGGCGGTGTTTACTTCATTATCACAAAGCTTGGAAACACCGGTAGGTTTCGCTTCAATAGAAGCTTGATTGGAAATTTTGACTTCAACCGAAGCTTCAATGGTAGGTTTGACAATGAAATCAACATGAGCTTCAATGATGGCCGGTTTCAGCTCAACACCATCATCCACCATATTTTCAACCATCACTATATCTATCAAATAAAAAATAATAAAGAGAAAAATATAAATAACTTATGTAACAAGCCTAAGGTGACAAAAATTTGGCGCCAAAATTCTAATACTGACTCCATGCAATTTAACTCACCTTGGCACCTCAGGATGAGTTAACTCACGCTACTTTTAGGGCTCTAAAATAACGAACATAGCAGAAAAACCAGCAAAATGTAAATAGCCTGCACGATACATTACCTGGTTTTTGACGTTCGATACATGCATAAACTTGCTTTCTGACGATTTCCAATGATTTTAGCTCAAGATTTTCACAAAAAATTCACACTTTTGGGTATTTTGGAGGTGAAGAGGGAAAAAAATGTGTGTTTGAAGTGTGGAGCTGCTAGGGTTAGCCTAAAAATAGGAATGAATTGCAATGTGAGTTAACTTACGCTAGCTGTTAACATGAGTTAAGTCATGCTGGACGCCGAAAATGAATTAACTCACATTAGAGTTAATTTTTGAAGTTTAGGGTGGAAATGAGCAAAATTGTTCGAGAAAAAAAGCAATTTTCGTATGATGGATCATCTAAAAAGGCTAAATGATGACCCATTTCACCCGTCTCGCTACAGAAGATATGTAATTTTTTTTTGAAGAGAGATAAGATATGTAAATTATATGAATTAAATTTACACTCACTTTAGGATATATATTTTCTTTTGAAAAATATGTTCGATCGATGGCATCATTATAAACATCAGAAAACATTCAGCCATAAAAATTAGAAACCTTTCTTTCAAGGTTGGATAAGATAGAACTTTTCACACACCATGATATTATTAGAAATATCAATATATGTAAAAAAATCTGCATGTGACGAATTCAATTCATGTATTTTTTTTTTACAAAGTTCAATTGGTATTTTGATAGCAAACCCAAATGATGCTAAATATATAAAAACATTTTTGTAAAGTCATGCTAACCAATACATTAAAGTCATGCTAACCAATACATTAGAACACTAATTAAGAAAACCAAAAAAATTTAATTTTGCATTAAAAATGATATATTTTTTTTTTACACTTTTAAGTATTTAATTACGTAGGTGTTAAGAAATTCTTACTATACTCACGTCAAGTAAATAACATTTTTGCATTTTTAGTCCTGGTAACTAGTGCCTTTGCATTTAAAAAAAAAAAAAAAAAACTTTGAGAAAGGTATATATGAAGTATGAACGAAGGTAATAATAATGAGCCATGTTTCTAACAAAAATAAATAAATAATGAGCCACGAGGCCAGAGTTAATTACTTGTAAAACATGTAGCTTCAATGACAAATATGAAGTAGATTTTATGACCTTTCTTTTGCAATTTTCTTAGAATAATATTCAAACATAAGAGTCACTCTCATTTACCAATAACTTAAATCACACGTTTGTTTGCTTTCAGTAAACTTTGAAGATACACCACCTCATTCCTTTTAATTATTGTTTTAAGGTTAATTTATACATTTTGCCAAAAAAAAAAAAAGGTTAAGTTATAGATATTAAGAAAGTCAATATATTTTGTTACTTTTGATGGAATTATTGTCTTTTTTTACTTATGATTTATGATGACATCTTCTATTTATTGTTATTTTTCACGCACTTTTATCTCTTATAATTTTGACAAAAAAATAATTTAAGTAAAGACCGGAGTTCAAATCCTGTATTCCTTGTCTATTCATCTTTAAGTATGAAATTCTACATATTAAACTACTTGATAAAAAAAAAAAACCAAATACAAAACGGAACAACAACAATCCATACATAATCTACAACTTTTCTATTATATATACTATCCCAACTCTTTCTCTCTGTTGTCATTTCTAATTAATCATGTATTACCACACATTCAATGTAACATCCTAATCTCTATTGCACTTATCTTTATTACCGGCTATCTATTTTTTTCTATCGAAAAGTAAACTCCATTTATATCAATCACATTCAAATCTTAACATGTGATTTGATCATCCCATGTTTAATATTTTTTAACTAAAATATTGACTCTTACCATTAAAAAATAAAAATGCATGCCAATCATGTGAGAATGGAGGTAAGTGGTCACCGAATAATAGGATGAAATATATTAATATATAAATTTGTCATTTTCAAAGTTTTCAATTGACAATAAATAATTGAACAACATTGCAAATCAACCATATATTATAATCCAATCACAACAGTTTCTATTCTCCACTTTCTTATAAAATTACCATTTATAGACAAAGTGTCTCAAACTTTGTTCTAATCTAAAAACATTCTTAAACTTTGTCAACAATTTTTTGTGTGCATGTGTTACTCCAATGGGGGAAGAATTAAGTTTTGTAATGGAAAACACATCAATGGAGGAAGAAGTTGAAGAAAGAGATCCAGAAAGAAATCCAATGAATGAACCACTTCTAAAGAGGAATAGAACACTTTCTTCAAATCCACTTGCTCTTGTTGGAGCAAAAGTTTCCTACATAGAAAGCTTAGATTATGAGTAAGAGAACTCAAAATTTATGTAGCACTTATCACTTCTGATCGAATGTGTATTCGGTTTTTGACATTGCAAAACGTGATTATATTTGATTAATTCATTTTTTTATGTAATAATATCGATGTGTCAGTCTCGTGTATGATGTCTGAGTCTTGCAGGATCAATGAGAATGATTTGTTCAAGCAAGATTGGAGAAGTAGATCAAGAGGTCAAGTGATGCAATACATTATCTTGAAATGGTTACTTGCATTCCTTGTTGGACTTCTTACTGGTGTTATAGCTACTCTTATCAATCTTGCTGTTGAGAATATTTCAGGGTATAAACTCCTTACTGTTGTTGGATACATTCAACAAGAAAGGTTAGAACATACAATCCTCCCATATTTTTTTTTTAATTTTTTTTATAATGAGAAATTTTGGTCAAATATGATTAATGACTTCAATATAAGTTATGTTTTTTTTATCCGAAAATCGTAAATGTCACTAATGTCCATTTTAAAGCAGTTCATGATAGAAATCCGTCTCTTGAGACTATAGGGTCAATCTCTTACACTGAGCTAACACCTCGTAGACTCAATATCAGATGCGTCGAGCATAGTCACATGCCTTTAATTTGTTAAGAATAATTGTGACTACAATTTAAAACCTTGATGGTATAAATTGTGGATGCAGGTACTTGATGGGATTTCTATATTTCTTGGGGACTAATTTCTTGTTGACATTCATTGCTTCAATTCTGTGTGTTTGTTTTGCTCCAACTGCTGCTGGACCAGGCATACCTGAAATCAAAGCTTATCTTAATGGTGTTGATACTCCAAACATGTATGGTGCTACAGTTTTGTTTGTTAAGGTGAGTTTGTTAGATGAATTTTTTTTAATACAATGCTCTCATTTTTTTTACTTTTTTTTAATTAAATTAATGAAGGGTGCGATTATGATAAATTATAGTGACATCAGTGACCATTTTATAGTCGTCCCTAAAGAGATTTGAATTTTGTTCCTTAAGATTATAAGACCAAACAAACTCTTACTATCATGGATAATCCTTTTATATCTTATTAATTAGCAATAACAAATTTGGGATAAGGTTTCCCTTAAATCATTTTCATTTTATGAAATTTAATTTTTATTTTTTGTACCAAAAATAATATTTAATTTTCAAGAGGTTTTTTATTTTCCAAAAATTATATTAAGGTTGGATCATATGAGTAGTACCATCGTGTTGGAGTGTCAAATGTGAGTAAAATGTCTCATATTAGATAGAAACATTGTCATTAAGCAACATATAATCAAGAAACTTATATATATCTAATCTGAAAGTTTTAGGTGAACATATGCTGTTCAAATAACATATACAGTTGTTTCTAATCTCGATATTTTAGAAACCTCTCACATGATCCAATATATTTAAACAATATTTGGTGATACTTTACTTAATAGAAGTAGAATATATTTGAACATTTGATTAAAAGATGGCAGTATTTTTTACTTAATGGGACTAATTTCCCAATAAGAATTTAGAAAAGAAATTGGAAGTAAGATTTGATGTGTGGAAGGGGTTTGTCCAACCTTTTTTCATTATCATCTCAAAGATGGGGCGGGTCGAGAATGAATGCAAAAGATGCTTGCCTATCTTGTGTGATTGTTATGTCTATTGTCTTATTTATTAGGACCACAATTGTGGGGCCCACAAACCTTGGCCTTACACATCAATTGGTCATGATACAAGGAATGTTGTTTTCAATCATTGCCTTATTTGTCTAATATGTTAATGTTAATGTTAATGTCAGTATAGTATTCATGAAGGCTCTAATAATAATACATGATAATAATAATATTATTGTCTAACAAATATTATTGTGAAGAAATTTTTGTTGTTAAGTGCCTTATACGTTTCAAATACATAACAGTTTGAATATGTTTTAATTCATTGTTATTTTTTGTAAAAATTAATATTAGATGTGGTAATATGGTAAAACATGATAAAAAATGTCAGACGGTTGAATAAGTTGAATTATGAACGACAATTCATAGGATTCACAGTTCAATAGTTGATTTGATTTTAAAACATTGGTTATGTACCGACAATTCATAGAGTTTAATGATCTAATTTTATCTTAAAAGGAAAAGTTAGTCAAAAAAATCTTACAAGAAATTTTTCTGTTCAAATATTAATTAAGAAGTAATAGAACAAAGTAATCATTGTAAATTTTAAGGGTGAAAATAGGTTGGTCGAGCTAGACTTTGCAAGACTTAAGTCTGATCTATAAAAAGTTTAAACGTCTAAGCTTGACATGTGGTCTGTCATAGACTTACTTTTTAGGTCTGAATCCGATCTTCTAAAAGCTTGATATGACGTGCTAGCTTGTTTAAAAGCATATTTCATATGAACGCCTTTAAATAAGTAATGTGATATAAGATTAAATAAATAATAAACTAATAAATCAATGAGTTTAGACTCTCTTTTGATATTTAACATTAGATTTTTAGAGAACTTTACTATATAATATCAATTATAGTTTATAATAATACATTTGAATATAAGAAAAAATAATATAGACTAATAAGCTTAAATTACAGTACAAAATTTAACAAATTTATAATTTAATTCAAAGTATAAAATATAATATAATAATAAATAATATTAATTATTCTTCAAAAAAATAAAATAATAATATTACTTATATTTACTTAAGTAGACCGACCTAATAAGTATAGACTTTTTCAATTGTTCTTGGTTTAACCTTTTAAACTAAATAGACTTATGAAAAAGCCAAAATCTTTTTTATTTATAAAAAAGTCTTGGTGTGACATGTCATAAGATAGGCCGTCGGTCCCTGTAAGCCGATCTATTCCCATGCCTAAATTAGTCATGAACCTAATCATATTTCAGCATGAAAATATTTATTTAGATATTTTATGAAGTTATACAATAAAGTGACTTCCCATTATAATTTAATCAGATGATTGTTTTTTTACACCATGCATATCCATTAAACTCATACTCTTACCTCTTTCAAATATAATAAGTCAAGTTTTAATTCTGACTTAACTAAAAAAAAATAAAAATCTAAGAAACCTAAAGTTCAAATAATTTACTATATTTCACATATTGTGTAGATAATTGGAAGCATAGGAGCTGTTTCAGCAGGTCTAGACTTAGGAAAAGAAGGTCCATTAGTACACATAGGAAGCTGCATTGCTTCCTTACTAGGCCAAGGAGGTCCAGACAATCATAGAATCAAATGGAAATGGGTAAGATACTTCAACAACGATCGCGACCGTCGCGATCTAATCACATGTGGAGCTTCGTCGGGGGTTTGCGCGGCTTTCCGAGCTCCGGTTGGCGGCGTTCTCTTTTCTCTTGAAGAGGTTGCAAGTTGGTGGAGAAGTGCTCTTTTATGGAGAACTTTTTGTAGCACAGCTGTTGTTGTGGTTGTTCTAAGGGCATTCATTGAACTTTGTCATGAAGGGAAATGTGGTCTTTTTGGTGAAGGAGGTTTGATTATGTTTGATGTTAGTAATGTTGCTGTGAGTTATAATGTTATGGATATTGTTCCTGTTGCTATTATTGGAATCATTGGTGGTGTCTTGGGAAGCCTTTATAACTATCTTCTTCATAAGATCCTTAGGGTCTATAATCTCATCAATCAGTAAGTAATCTCTTCATACTCATGCTCATGTTTTTTAAGCTATGAAGCACGGACCCGAACACAGACACGGGACACGTCGACACCGTTGATCATTGAAAAAAATAACATAATTCAGTGTAATCATGTGTCCGACATCTAGATACGTCTAATATGAGGAGTGTCTGTGATTCATAGTTTATAAGTACTTTTTAACTATTGCATTGTATGACTAAGACCATGATTGGATAGCAACTTAATTAAGCGCTTATAGCATAACCACTTATCATATAAGTGTTTGTGTATAAACTATTTCTCTAACAAAAGATAAAATAAAGTTAAATTGTTTTTATATAAGTTGCTTTCATAAGCTATGGACATATGCTACTACTAACTTATTTTCATAAGCTCTCTAAAATAGTCTCACATGTACTTATGCTAGTAGATAAACTTCCAAACAGCCCTAAAGGTATCACAGCTCAAATTAACTTTTCTTTAGATTATGTGATTAATGATTAGAATTTTTACTTTATTGCAGGAAAGGAAAAATATACAAGCTTCTTCTAAGTCTCTCAGTATCAATCTTCACATCAGCATGTCAATATGGTCTTCCATTCCTAGTAAAATGTACACCATGTGATGATCTATCAATGTGTCCTACAAATGGAAAATCAGGAAACTACAAACAATTCAACTGTCCAAATGGCCATTACAATGACCTAGCTACTCTTCTACTCACAACAAATGATGATGCAGTTAGAAACATTTTCTCAACAAACACACCTCATGAATATCAACCTTTTTCAATCTTGATATTTTTCACACTATATTGCATATTAGGTTTAATCACTTTTGGCATTGCTGTTCCATCAGGACTTTTTTTACCTATCATATTAATCGGTTCGGGTTATGGACGTCTCCTCGGAATCATAATGAGGCCTTACACAAATATTGATCATGGTTTGTTAGCTGTTCTTGGTGCAGCTTCCTTGATGGCAGGGTCAATGAGAATGACTGTTTCACTTTGTGTTATCTTTCTTGAACTTACCAACAATCTTCTTTTGCTACCGATAACAATGATCGTTCTTCTCATAGCGAAAACCGTTGGAGATAGTTTCAATCCAAGTGTTTATGAGATGATACTTCATTTGAAGGGTTTACCTTTTATGGATGCTGATCCCGAACCGTGGATGAGAAATTTATCCGTCGGAGAACTTATTGATGTTAAATCATCGGTTGTTAGTTTTCGCGGCATTGAAAAGGTTTCCAACATTGTTGATGCCTTGAAGAACACTACACATAATGGTTTTCCTGTGATGGATGATGGTGATGAAGTTGAGATAGTAAAATTGCATGGAGTGATTTTAAGAGCACATTTGATAAAAGTGCTTAAGAAAAAGTGGTTTTTGAAAGAGAAAAGGAGAACTGAGGAATGGGAAGTTAGGGAGAAATTTAGTTGGGTTGAGTTGGCTGAGAGAGAAGAAAATATTGAAGATGTTATTGGTGTTACAAAAGAAGAAATGGAAATGTTTGTTGATCTTCATCCTCTTACTAATACAACTCCTTTCACCGTGTTAGAGAGTATGTCCGTAGCAAAAGCCCGAATCCTTTTCAGACAAGTCGGACTTCGTCATATGCTTGTTGTACCGAAGTATCAAGCGTCCGGGGTGAGTTCATTAAACATGTTGAATTATAAATTTTACTTTCATATGAGCCTGTTTAGATCGACTTATTTTAGCTTATCTACCGATATAATCATTTTTGATACTGTTTGAGAGAGCTTACGAAAACAACTTATAACATGACCATAAGTTGTTTTTTCAGCTTATTTTCATAAGCTTAGGTCTAACCTTTTGATATGCTCTTATCATAGGTGTCTCCAGTAATTGGGATCTTGACAAGGCAGGATCTACTTGCCTACAACATTCTACCAGTCTTTCCTCACTTGGAAAATTCTAAGGGCAGAGAAAAAAGCAATTGAAGCTCTTATAATCATTGAATGTCCATTCAGTTTATTGGAAAAAGTCTATTTCATTTCACAAATTTTCCCCCTCAGTTTTGTATTACTTTGGCCAATGCATAGAGAGATAAGATAATAGTAACAATGTTATACTATATTCAAATTTCTTATTCTTTCCACACAATTTTTATCAAGGTAATGAAAAAATATTCCCTTTATTACTAGTAATGTTATAAAAATTCTCATTGAAATACTTCAAGGAAAATATAAAAAATGTGTTCGATATGTCTATAACTCAAATGGTTCAGTTGAGAGTCTAGGATATTCAAATAAATTTGAGAAAAAGATATAGGGTTTAAACCCTGACCACCATCCTCGTTGTTACAGTTTAGTGGTTGATCTTGAGTAACAATTTTTTTTTTATAGTGTATTGGTTCGCTCTATGTCCCATTTTCATGTGTGTGTGTGGAGGCCCACTAGGCCACTCATCTATAATAATAAAAAAAACCTTACTACTAATATAGCTACTTTTTTGTTTCAAAAGTCTAGTATGACAAAACTCATGCACATAGATGTTATGATCTCAAATAATACTAGAATACACACAATTGTTAATAATCGAAATTAAGGAATTCAAGGGATACATGACATGTGATCCACAAATGAAGGAGTTGAAGATTGGAAATGGTAACCAAATATTCTTCAACATGCTATAAGAGACAAACCAAATGATTAACGGGGTGTGTAAAATTTGATGAAAGTCTCTACTTTCTTTCTTTGGCATTCTTCAGAATGATTTCTTTTTCTTAAGCTTGTTGTTAGATCTATCTTACTTTCAGTATCTTTCCCTTTAACAAATTGTTCTCATTATCGATATTTGTATTCTCAATCAATTATTTCGGACATAACATAATGTTGAAATACACATTCACTTACAATATATGGAAACAAACAAAACAACTTATATAAAGTATGTATCTTCTGTCTCTTATTCAACTCTACTACAAATTTGCAGAATATGAAGAGGTAAATTCAAATTTCCATGCCACCGTACCCCTCTAGTGTCTGTATATGTATATGTATATGCTTATTACACTTACAAACCAAACTTCATATAATCAATTAAAATAAAGAAAATATTGTTGCAAAAGATAGTGTGACAATGAGCATAAGGGAAGCAAAGTATTGTGAGGCTGAAGATGTAGTAGATGGAGGAGAAGTAGATGATGACGACGACGATGGTGATGACGACGACGACGACGGTGATGATGCAGTGGAAGAAGATCCATTTCCATTCCCTACTGTGATCTTTACTTTCATACCTTGATCACAATGACCTAAGGTACCACATGTGAAGTACCTTGTACCTGGCTTGTCCAATTTCACAACATCTTTTCCAGTGCTTAAGGAATTTAGTGGGGTGCTAATATCACATTTTTTGTAGGCACTTTCATCACTTAGTTCAACCACACTATGCATAGATGTGTACTTGAAAACTGCAAAAAATAAATCAATTAAATCAATACATACATCACATTCCTAGATTTTTTTTAGTGTTTTACATTATTTCCATAATCACATCAATTGTGATTGCATTAATTGTGATCATTGATCTAGCAAAAATATCAATCAAATATTGCTTAATGATACTGCCACAAGTTTTTGGATCGACGTATATTAGTTGTTACGTTAGTATATTCTCTTAATCAGAGTTTGAACTTTAATCTCTTAACTTCTTCGACCTTAAGTTCAAACCAGTTGAGTTATTCAACCATATTGTTAAATTGAGTTGCGAAAAAAAAATTGAAACATAAATGTTCCATCTACAATACCATTTTTTAAAATTTTCATTGGTGGATCAACATTATTTATTTGCAATTTTAATAATGATCACAATATAATTGAAACTTACCAAGTAAAAATAGTTATGTAAAAAATGATGATTAAAACATTAAAAAATATTTTTCCACTTTCTACTATAGGAATTTCTCTACCAACAAATTTCTGATAAGAAACTTACCAAGTTGATCTCCAACTTTGAATGTTTGACCTGAACTCCATGAATCAAAGTCTGAGGATGGATCCCAACCTTGACTTCCACCAACATTATGTTGTGTTGCCAATACCTCCTTTGTGATCAAGGTAGCTAACAACAATGCCAACAAAATCATCTTCTTGCACCCCATGATTCAATTTGTTATATGATTTTCTTTTGCTTATTACCACTCTTTTAGAGATTGTTTTGTTTGAATATATTTCTACAATTCATCTCTATATTTATAAGGTCATAAAATATCCTATGCATATACTTAAGACACAAATTTCTTTACATTAATATATGTTGAAACAATATTAAATTGTGACTTCCTTACAAAGTGACTTGTTAATTGTAAAATATAAGAGATGTATGTTTTCTTTTAATTGGATCAATAAAGTAGTTTGGTCATCTAGATCTTTTTCGGTGTTTGGATTGGCTTCCAAGCATATTCAGGTCGGTAAAGAATATTAAAGCTTGGCTTTCAAACAAAGTTGTCATGAGTCATATTTTCAGGATAGCTAGGTTAGATGCTCAAAACATTAATTGTAAGGCATAAAGTTTTCTTACTACTATCTCCGTCCCTGAATAAGGAGTATTTTGTCAAAATTACAGAGATTAAAAAAGTTGGTTGTAGTATTAAATTTGTATATAATTACTATTATTTTTACAATTTTATCTTTAAGAGAGAGAGTTGATTGATATTTATTTATTGTTGATTGAAGAAAAAGATGCAAAATAAATAAGGATGTATTGATAAAGAAATAATTAATGTATTTGAAAATATCAAATTAGTCTTATAATAAGAGACAATTTTATTTTTAAAATGGCTTTATAATTAGGGACCGAGGTAGTATTTCATGAGAAAAGTGTTTGAAAATCTTAAGAATAATATACATAATATTTCATAAGGTTGGCTTATTTTAATGAACTGTCGAATATATTTTAGCCTCTTCCCCTCTTCAATATTCATCAGGGTAAAGATTAAAAGTGAGTGAGGTCGAAAACAAATAAAAAAAAATAAAAATCTTTGCTTTAGGTTGTAATATGTTTTAGGCTGAACATTTTTGTTGGTATGTGTGACATCTTTTCTTTATAAAAAACTATTAACAATTTCTTTTACGTTATTTCTTTTTTATGCATTTTATGTTATTGAATTTCAGTATTTGTGAGTTAAGTTTGTATGCTTTTATACCAAAAGAAATATTTATATGCTTGATGTATAATACCAAAACACTTAAACATAGTGAACAACAATTGAGCTAAATGGTTAATGAGTTTTACTAAATGACGAATTGTTCGAGAGAACCTGAGTTCTATTCTTGATTGAAACAATTATTGATCATACTTTACTTACCTCCCGATCAAACTCTAAATTATTAAGATCCCTTTCCCCTAGGAACTAAAGGATTAACATAAAAAAAAGAAGCTATAACCTCGTCTTAAGCACCCTAATTATTCAAGTATCACCATTGACGTTTAAAAAATGATGTAACATTATTGTACACCAAGTCATTGGCATTCACACCAAACGCGTAGTCAGCATGAGCATAGTTATCAATGAATTGAACACTAAGCTTGTCTGCTTCATGGTTCTGAAAGTGTTGATTAAGTAATCTCTTAACATCAGCAACATCGGAAAGCGCGTCGCGACCGCCATAGCTCATGAAAATTGGTACATTTTTAGGAATGTTTGAGAGGTTGTAGACTGGAGGTGTTGGTCGTCCATAATGCCAGAAGTTTAAGTGTGGCGACATAAAGTCGAATTTCGTCAAGACACCACTTTGAACATCTGCATGAATTTATAGCATAAGAATGAATCAATATACGTGACTTCGAGCCCTAAATGAACAATATTTTTCCGTCTTTATTTACTTCACGACTGATTTTTAGATTATCAAAGGCTCTTTTAAGAATCAAGAAAAATAAATCATGACTGAACGTGAAAACCTTACTTTGAGCTAAATGAAACATGTTCCTTGCTGATGTTGATTGTCGTCCAACCTCCATGAATTGATTAAAAGCTGAAGGGGCTAAGCAACAATTTTCACCTAAAATAGGACAATTGAAAAAAAAAACATTAATTATATATTTAGTCAAAATTTTATAGAATTTTATTTATGTGAAAATGTGTCAATAAAAATTTAAATTTTGACTAGGGGAAAAAATTTAGACCTGTTAGTGCAGTAAATAATTCATTGCAGTTTACTCCAGGATGAGTACAAATACCCTTGATGAAGTCAACAATAGGTAGTCTAACAAAATAATTGTTGAAGATCATTAAATTATGCATAATATACTAATATATTTTTTATTATAATAATAATAAAAAAATAAAAAAATTGTAAGCTATATGTTCTTACACATTGACATCAAATTCAGGAATTCTCAAAAGAATATAGCCCTGTTTGGCAAAACAAAAGAATTAAAACGAATAAGATTTTATAATAACGGAAATAGATTCATTGCAAGTCAGTAATCTCAATTGTTTATCAAGATTAAATGGTTAAATTTTGAGTTTTAGTTTTGCTTAAGTCATGATGTGAGTCGATCTCTATCCAACAATTATCTGAGTTGTTGGTCAAGATCAAAAGGATGAAATTTTGAGTTTTATGATTTGCTAAAGTCACGATGTAAGTCATTTGATCATTGTCCAATGGCTAAGATGAATTCACTGCATTCAGTGTTCTCATTCGTTGGTCAAATCAGACTAGTTGAAATTTCAAAATTTCTATTTGTGAATGTCACGATGTCTGATCTCTATCCAACGGTTAAATTAGTCTAACTGCAATGACTATAAGAAATTACGACCGTAAAAAGTCCAAGAATAATTAGTGCTATTGATTAGGTTATATACCTTAGAGAGTAAGGATCTTGCAGCAATTTGTCCAAGTATAGATTTCATTTGGCTCAAATATGCAACAGGACTCAACAATGCTACTGATTTAACCTGATTTTCCCATTTACCTTCTGCCAAGGATGCTAAAGCTGTCAAAGTCCCCTGCCAAACATAGTCTTAAATTTTAGTATTATAAAATTGTTGAATACATTGATATTATATTATAAATGTTATTTATGTGATACATTACCAAAGAATGGCCAACATAATGTATCTTCTGTCCTCCTGTTTGCTTGGAAATAAAATCAAAAATTGCAGGCATTTCATATGTAACCAATTCATCCCAAGACCAATCCCAGTATGTCTGCCAATTTTTACATAGATAAATGTTATTTCAGTTTGTTAAAATAAATCAAGACCTTATTTAGAAAAAAAATTACTAGAGTAAATAATAAAATCAATTATTAAAAATGTGTGTTTGATTTGCTAAACAGTATGTACTAGACAATACAACACAAGATAGAACAACACAATACAAGACAGAACAACGCAAGATAAACTTTTATGGTATTGAATAAATTGCGGTCTTATATGATTTTTAGTGGACAAAAAACTATTTTTGTATTTTTAAATAACTTTTATGCAGGACAAAAAGTTGTGTTGTGGTTTATTGAGGGACAAAATTTAGATTTTTGTCCCGTCCTAGAAACAGTTTTATAAATTAAACACTGTACAACTGAAATTGTCATGTTCTGTAATTTATTTTTCTAACAAATCAAACACACCTACATGTGATTTAAGTTTCTCTAAATACTTCACATGAGAACTAATTTCAAGACTATAAAAAACCCCATGCAAGAACTTTAATGTATATAACTAGACAAATTTGATTATATACTCAAATTAAACATCATATTTTTGTTAAGGAATAGAAAAACAAACCTTGTTAGAGGGGTCTAGGGAGGTATGTTTGCGACTAAATTTGGTTCCTCTTGTATTAGGAATCCATACATCAAAGCCATTATTAGCAAGAATCATAGGAAGGTTTTGCTTTGGACTGTTCAGAAACCATGTTGCTCCATCCTGCACACAACAAAGACTCAAAATATTCAACAATATCATAGTAGCAAATATATAATCATATTCCTTCATTTGATGATAAGATTTTTTAAATTGAACAGAAATTAAAAAACGTAAATTATGAAATAAAATATACAAGTTTTTTATGCTCTTTTATTAATTTGAACGACATATTAGATTAAAATTAAATTTATAAATAAAAAAAGCTTATATGAACTAAAAATTAGAAAAGTATCTTTACGTTGGTTTACAATATATTTTTTTTATTCTTTCTTATAATACTATAATACTAAAATATAAATTAAAAACTCATCATTAAACAATATCAATGTAAGAATTTGCTGTTAGTATATTTCGTTGTTTTTACCTATGTGTGCTTTCCCTTTGTAAGGGTCTGACATGAAAGATTAGAGGTGGGGTGTTGGCAAGATGTGAGTTTGCTCGATCTATTTTTTAACTCAATTAGCATGGACAATACATAATATAAGTAGGGGATCGAGGTTCGAACTCTACACACCTTACTTTTAAAATTCATTTTTAAATAAACCTCACTTATTCACCTTAAAAAATGAATTTTTAACAACTAGACTACTTAAAAAAAAATCAAGAGTCTACAATCAAATAAATTTAAACAAGAATATATAAAATTAAGGAGAAAACTTAGGTACAATTTTCCTTAGGTGCTTTTCGTATGGTTCTTAACTAAATTCACCATGATTTCCTCAAATCCATATCCATAATTTAGAAAATTTGTTATATCCAAAAAATATGTATTTTTAGTTAAGAACCATACGAAAAGCACCTAAAGAATTGTACCTTAGTTTTCTCCTAAGTTATTGTTATGATGTTGCTATAATCCATTTCCCATTCTTTTTGTTAACCCTCCGATTTTAGAGAAGGAACCTAGTAATTCGGAGTTCGTTATCCCCATTTTTTTTTTTTTTTTTTAACGTTGTTATAGAGTAAAATTGAGAAACTCTTAAATTTAAGAATTTATAGTTAATGAATATATTATTTTTTTGGTCTAGTCTAATGAATATATTTAACCCTTCTAATTAATAACAACAATCAAGTTTAGAAAGTCAATGAAACGAAAAGGATATTAAAGGATAGTGGATCTTTTCTTCTTCAAGTTTTTTTTTTATAAGCAAAAATACTATTGATACAAAACTTTGATTTTTATTTTTTGGATAATGTAAATACTAACTAAAACAAGATATATAATCGATGAATTGTTTTTAACTTACCACAAAAACTCCATGTTGTACTATCACTGGTTCCTTCTTCTTAGTCACATTGCTCTTAGCCTCAGATCGACCTTCTGGAATCCTTTGAATGCTAAGAATGTATCCATCTTTGGTTATAACCTGAAAATATTACATATTAATGCATAAATCATAAATTAAAGGTAACAATTTGATTCATGTATTTTTGTGTAAAATGAAAATTTTGTGTAACCATAATTCTTACTTCGTGTTCTTCACATTTGAAGCCATGGATAGTGACCGAAGAAGCGCATAAACCTTGTATCGGAGATTTATCGTTTTTCTTATTAAGAAAAACACGACTCGAAGCATGGGCTTGATGATTACAAGTTGTTAAAATTATGACACAAAAGGTCAAAGTAACAATGTTCATTGAGCCGAGCGAAGCCATACTTTTGGTATTTTTTATCAAATAGGGAGAAAGATTTTTCGACAATTCAATAGAATTTTTGGTGTAATTTTTTAACTGAGAGAGGAGTCATCTAGTTATAGGAGATTTTGTAACCAGTTTAACTAAAATAGTGGAGTCGGTTACTCTAACGGATAAGATCAAAATGAAACTTAATCGATAATCAATTCAACAATATTTATGGATAAGATCAAAACGAAACAAACCTAATAAAGTGGAGTAACAAATTTATTGGATATGCATAAATGAAAAGAAAAAAAACTAATCAACAAGATACTACTCGTTATCTTTAAACACAAGCACCATAGCCTTTATAAATCACGGTGGAATCTACCTGAAATTGATGAGAAGCAATCAATATTTGGAGTGATAAATAAATCGAGTACAATCCTGTCAAAAATAATGGATCGCCCGAATATACAAAAACCAGTGGTGCAGTTTAATCGGCATCTGAAACAAAAAATTAAACAAGTTTTTCTATTTAAAAATATACACGTGTCAAGTTTTAATAAGAGAACTGCACCAACAACACATGTGGTACTGCACCTAAGTTTTCTCTTAAATGAAATATAGAAAATTAAGTTGAATTCTTATAAAAAATATAATCTAAATTTATGGGAATTCAAGAATAAAAATAAAAATTGTTACTCTCTCCGTTTCAAGATGCATGTCGCAGTTAACTACTCCACACATGCCAATATACAAATTTGACCATCAATATCTTTAATTATATATAATAAATAATTATAAAATGTGATATTTTGAAAATATTTATCGAGACAAATCAAAAAATATCTTACATGCTAACATTTGTATTTATATATTAGTTAAAAAAATATGGTCAAAGTAAGCTATGTGAATAGTGCGCATCGTAAAATTACAACTTGTATTTGATACACGGAGGGAGTATTATTTTTATCATTATCAAGTATTTGAAATTAAATACCGCAATATTAATTTAAACACTATTGATGTGTGTTTTATTTTATGTGAGACCCTCACTCTCTATTTTTTTAATTCACATCACACTAGCTCAAAGTCTTATAACTTGATGTTTAATCTTTCAATCCCTTCCAACTTCACATCAATGTTCCAACAATACCACAGTTGAATTTAAAAAATGGTTTCAATAATAACGTCAAAACGTTTCAATAAGGTTGCTAATAAACAAAGGTGTCGCCTACAACTTTGACCTTTGTATATCAGATACTATTATGATTTCACAAGAGTTACTTATAGTATTGAACTTTATCTCAGACATAACCCACACACAAACCTTTTCTTAAGTTTTAATTTTTTTTTATTGAAGAAGACTTAAGTTTTCATTTCATAAGCGCTGGTTGAAGGAACACATAATTAAATTAACGTTAATTCAATATTACACAATATAGGCAGAGGGGGGTTCAAACCTCAGACCCACTTTATTTAGTGGCGAATTTCTGATCACTAGATTAATTGAAAAAAAATGCCAAACATATTTTGCAATATGAGAAGGACCGCCAAAATCTGCTTACTAATCAGCCATTGATATTCTTTTGGGATGAAAATCAGATTATGCGTTAATTAATTATCAATGCTGAAATTTTTTCTTCCTCAATATTGTTTGGCCAGCAGAAAGAAGTGGGCAATTCTTTTACCAATTTTGATCTACAAGTTTTATATTATAAGATAGTTAAGCCAAATTAATAGATTCTGCTGGTCACTTTTATTACTAAAAGCACCTAATAATTTTGTTTATCAATTTTTTTTACCACCTAAAATTTGCATGCTTCATTTGTAATACCAAGGCTCAAGTGGTTAATAAAATTCACTAAATGACTAATATTTTAGGAGATCTTAAGTTCGATTCTTGGTTGAAACAATTCTTGATTAAACTTTACTTACCTCCTGATCGAACTCCAAATTATTAAAGTTCTTTTTTCCTAAAAATCGGAGGGTTAACAAAAAAACTAAAAGCTATTAACTTCGTCATTGGACTATTAATATACATTGGGCTCAGTGATAGCAAGCTACTTTCTTATATTTCCTATAATTCAGAAACACTTTCTAAAATGCAATTAGGGTAATGGGTGACTTAAACACTTTCTTATATTTCCTATAATTCAGAAACACTTTCTTATATTTATTTATTGTTGATTGAAGAAAAAGATGCAAAATAAATAAGGATGTATTGATAAAGAAATAATTAATGTATTTGAAAATATCAAATGAGTCTTATAATAAGAGACAATTTTATTTTTAAAATGACCTTATAATTAGGGACAAAGGTAGTATTTCATGAGAAAAGTGTTTGAAAATCTTAAGAATAATATACATAATAAGTCATAAGGTTGGCTTATTTTAAGAGTGGTGATACATGTACATCTCCATATGGCAATACACCTCTTACACCCACACAAAATCCTGACATGTGGGAAGGAAAAGGGAGAGGAGATGAAAGAGAAAGTATGGTTGTAAGATGAATTTATCAAAATGTCCCTAATGCATGGAGTGTACAATAGGATGTATGATTAAAGGATGTTCATGTAACATTTTCCTATTTTAATGAACTGTCGAATATATTTTAGCCTCTTCCCCTCTTCAATATTCATCAGGGTAAAGATTAAAAGTGAGTGAGGTCGAAAACAAATAAAAAAAAAAAAATCTTTGCTTTAGGTTGTAATATGTTTTAGGCTGAACATTTTTGTTGGTATGTGTGACATCTTTTCTTTATAAAAAACTATTAACAATTCCTTTTACGTTATTTCTTTTTTATGCATTTTATGTTATTGAATTTCAGTATTTGTTAGTTAAGTTTGTATGCTTTTATACCAAAAGAAATATTTGTATGTTTGATGTGTAATACCAAAACACTTAAACATAGCGAACAACAATTGAGCTAAATGGTTAATGAGTTTTATTAAATGACGAATTGTTCGAGAGAATCTGAGTTCTACTCCTGATTGAAACAATTATTGATCATACTTTACTTACCTTCCGATCAAACTCCAAATTATTAAGATCCCTTTCCCCTAGGAACTAAAGGATTAACATAAAAAAAAAAAAAAGCTATAACCTCGTCTTAAGCACCCTAATTATTCAAGTATCACCATTGACGTTTAAAAAATGATGTAACATTATTGTACACCAAGTCATTGGCATTCACACCAAACGCGTAGTCAGCATGAGCATAGTTATCAATGAATTGAACACTAAGCTTGTCTGCTTCATGATTCTGAAAGTGTTGATTAAGTAATCTCTTAACATCAGCAACATCGGAAAGCGCGTCGCGACCGCCATAGCTCATGAAAATTGGTACATTTTTAGGAATGTTTGAGAGGTTGTAGACTGGAGGTGTTGGTCGTCCATAATGCCAGAAGTTTAAGTGTGGCGACATAAAGTCGAATTTCGTCAAGACACCACTTTGAACATCTGCATGAATTTATAGCATAAGAATGAATCAATATACGTGACTTCGAGCCCTAAATGAACAATATTTTTTCCGTCTTTATTTACTTCACGACTGATTTTTAGATTATCAAAGGCTCTTTTAAGGATCAAGAAAAATAAATCATGACTGAACGTGAAAACCTTACTTTGAGCTAAATGAAACATGTTCCTTGCTGATGTTGATTGTGGTCCAACCTCCATGAATTGATTAAAAGCTGAAGGGGCTAAGCAACAATTTTCACCTAAAATAGGACAATTGAAAAAAAAAACATTAATTATATATTTAGTCAAAATTTTATTTATGTGAAAATGTGTCAATAAAAATTTAAGTTTTGACTAGGGGAAAAAATTTAGACCTGTTAGTGCAGTAAATAATTCATTGCAGTTTACTCCAGGATGAGCACAAATACCCTTGATGAAGTCAACAATAGGTAGTCTAACAAAATAATTGTTGAAGATCATTAAATTATGCATAATATACTAATATATTTTTTATTATAATAATAATAAAAAAAATAAAAAAATTGTAAGCTATATGTTCTTACACATTGACATCAAATTCAGGAATTCTCAAAAGAGTATAGCCCTGTTTGGCAAAACAAAAGAATTAAAACGAATAAGATTTTATAATAACGGAAATAGATTCATTGCAAGTCAGTAATCTCAATTGTTTATCAAGATTAAATGGTTAAATTTTGAGTTTTAGTTTTGCTTAAGTCATGATGTGAGCCGATCTCTATCCAACAATTATCTGAGTCGTTGGTCAAGATCAAAAGGATGAAATTTTGAGTTTTAGGGTTTAGGGTTCTCATTCGTTGGTCAAGTCCGACTAGTTGAAATTTCAAAATTTCTATTTGTGAATGTCACGATGTCTGATCTCTATCCAACGGTTAAGTTAGTCTAACTGCAACGACTATAAGAAATTAAGACCGTAAAAAGTCCGAGAATAATTAGTGCTATTGATTAGGTTATATACCTTAGAGAGTAAGGATCTTGCAGCAATTTGTCCAAGTATAGATTTCATTTGGCTCAAATATGCAACAGGACTCAACAATGCTACTGATTTAACCTGATTTTCCCATTTACCTTCTGCCAAGGATGCTAAAGCTGTCAAAGTCCCCTGCCAAACATAGTCTTAAATTTTAGTATTATAAAATTGTTGAATACATTGATATTATATTATAAATGTTATTTATGTGATACATTACCAAAGAATGGCCAACATAATGTATCTTCTGTCCTCCTGTTTGCTTGGAAATAAAATCAAAAATTGCAGGCATTTCATATGTAACCAATTCATCCCAAGACCAATCCCAGTATGTCTGCCAATGTTTACATAGATAAATGTTATTTCAGTTTGTTAAAATAAATCAAGACCTTATTTAGAAAAAAAATTACTAGAGTAAATAATCAAATCAATCATTAAAAATGTGTGTTTGATTTGCTAAACAGTATGTACTAGACAATACAACACAAGAAAAAACAACACAATACAAAACAGAACAACGCAAGATAAACTTTTATGGTATTGAATAAATTGCGGTCTTATATGATTTTTAGTGGACAAAAAACTATTTTTGTATTTTTAAATAACTTCTATGCAGGACAAAAAGTTGTGTTGTGGTTTATTGAGTGACAAAATTTAGATTTTTGTCCCATCCCAGAAACAGTTTTACAAATTAAACACTGTACAACTGAAATTTTCATGTTCTGTAATTTATTTTTCTAGCAAATCAAACACACCTACATGTGATTTAAGTTTCTCTAAATACTTCACATGAGAACTAATTTCAAGACTATAAAAAACCCCATGCAAGAACTTTAATGTATATAACTAGACAAATTTGATTATATACTCAAATGAAACATCATATTTTTGTTAAGGAATAGAAAAACAAACCTTGTTAGAGGGGTCTAGGGAGGTATGTTTGCGACTAAATTTGGTTCCTCTTGTATTAGGAATCCATACATCAAAGCCATTATTAGCAAGAATCATAGGAAGGTTTTGCTTTGGACTGTTCAAAAACCATGTTGCTCCATCCTGCACACAACAAAGACTCAAAATATTCAACAATATCATAGTAGCAAATATATAATCATATTCCTTCATTTGATGATAAGATTTTTAAATTGAACAGAAAACTAAAAAACATAAATTATGAAATAAAATATACAAGTTTTTTATGGTCTTTTATTAATTTGAACGACATATTAGATTAAAATTAAATTTATAAATAAAAAAAAGCTTATATGAACTAAAAATTAGAAAAGTATCTTTACGTTGGTTTATAATATTTTTTTATTCTTTCTTATAATACTATTATACTAAAATATAAATTAAAAACTCATACTTAAACAATATCAATGTAAGAACTTGCTGTTAGTATATTTCGTTGTTTTTTCCTATGTGTGCTTTCCCTTTGTAGGGGGTTGAGGTTCGAACTCTACACACCCCACTTTTAAAATTCATTTTTAAATAAACCTCACTTATTCACCTTAAAAAAATATTTTTAGCAACTAGACTACTTAAAAAAAAAATCAAGAGTCTACAATCAAATAAATTTAAACAAGAATATATAAAATTAAATCAAGTTATTGTTATGATGTTGCTATAATCCATTTCCCATTCTTTTTGTTAACCCTCCGATTTTAGAGAAGGAACCTAGTAATTCGGAGTTCGTTATCCCCATTTTTTTTTTTTTTTTTAACGTTGTTATAGAGTAAAATTGAGAAACTCTTAAATTTAAGAATTTATAGTTAATGAATATATTATTTTTTTGGTCTAGTCTAATGAATATATTTAACCCTTCTAATTAATAACAACAATCAAGTTTAGAAAGTCAATGAAACGAAAAGGATATTAAAGGATAGTGGATCTTTTCTTCTTCAAGTTTTTTTTTTATAAGCAAAAATACTATTGATACAAAACTTTGATTTTTATTTTTTGGATAATGTAAATACTAACTAAAACAAGATATATAATCGATGAATTGTTTTTAACTTACCACAAAAACTCCATGTTGTACTATCACTGGTTCCTTCTTCTTAGTCACATTGCTCTTAGCCTCAGATCGACCTTCTGGAATCCTTTGAATGCTAAGAATGTATCCATCTTTGGTTATAACCTGAAAATATTACATATTAATGCATAAATCATAAATTAAAGGTAACAATTTGATTCATGTATTTTTGTGTAAAACGAAAATTTTGTGTAACCATAATTCTTACTTCGTGTTCTTCACATTTGAAGCCATGGATAGTGACCGAAGAAGCGCATAAACCTTGTATCGGAGATTTATCGTTTTTCTTATTAAGAAAAACACGACTCGAAGCATGGGCTTGATGATTACAAGTTGTTAAAATTATGACACAAAAGGTCAAAGTAACAATGTTCATTGAGCCGAGCGAAGCCATACTTTTGGTATTTTTTATCAAATAGGGAGAAAGATTTTTCGACAATTCAATAGAATTTTTGGTGTAATTTTTTAACTGAGAGAGGAGTCATCTAGTTATAGGAGATTTTGTAACCAGTTTAACTAAAATAGTGGAGTCGGTTACTCTAACGGATAAGATCAAAATGAAACTTAATCGATAATCAATTCAACAATATTTATGGATAAGATCAAAACGAAACAAACCTAATAAAGTGGAGTAACAAACTTATTGGATATGCATAAATGAAAGGAAAAAAAACTAATCAACAAGATACTACTCGTTATCTTTAAACACAAGCACCATAGCCTTTATAAATCACGGTGGAATCTACCTGAAATTGATGAGAAGCAATCAATATTTGGAGTGATAAATAAATCGAGTACAATCCTGTCAAAAATAATGGATCGCCCGAATATACAAAAACCAGTGGTGCAGTTTAATCGGCATCTGAAACAAAAAATTAAACAAGTTTTTTCTATTTAAAAATATACACGTGTCAAGTTTTAATAAGAGAACTGCACCAACAACACATGTGGTACTGCATCTAAGTTTTCTCTTAAATGAAATATAGAAAATTAAGTTGAATTCTTATAAAAAATATAATCTAAATTTATGGGAATTCAAGAATAAAAATAAAAATTGTTACTCTCTCCGTTTCAAGATGCATGTCGCAGTTAACTACTCTACGCATGCCAATATACAAATTTGACCATCAATATCTTTAATTATATATAATAAATAATTATAAAATGTGATATTTTGAAAATATTTATCGAGACAAATCAAAAAATATCTTACATGCTAACATTTGTATTTATATATTAGTTAAAAAAATATGGTCAAAGTAAGCTATGTGAATAGTGCGCATCGTAAAATTACAACTTGTATTTGATACACGGAGGGAGTATTATTTTTATCATTATCAAGTATTTGAAATTAAATACCGCAATATTAATTTAAACACTATTGATGTGTGTTTTATTTTATGTGAGACCCTCACTCTCTATTTTTTTAATTCACATCACACTAGTTCAAAGTCTAATAACTTGATGTTTAATCTTTCAATCCCTTCCAACTTCACATCAATGTTCCAACAATACCACAGTAGAATTTAAAAAATGGTTTCAATAATAACGTCAAAACGTTTCAATAAGGTTGCTAATAAACAAAGATGTCGCCTACAACTTTGACCTTTGTATATCAGATACTATTATGATTTCACAAGAGTTACTTATAGTATTGAACCTTATCTCAGACATAACCCACACACAAACCTTTTCTTAAGTTTTAATTTTTTTTTATTGAAGAAGACTTAAGTTTTCATTTCATAAGCGCTGGTTGAAGGAACACATAATTAAATTAACGTTAATTCAATATTACATAATATAGGTAGAGGGGGGTTCGAACTTCAGACCCGCTTTATTTAGTGGCGAATTTCTGATCACTAGATTAATTGAAAAAAAATGCCAAACATATTTTGCAATATGAGAAGGACCGCCAAAATCTGCTTACTAATCAGCCATTGATATTCTTTTGGGATGAAAATCAGATTATGCGTTAATTAATTATCAATGCTGAAATTTTTTCTTCCTCAATATTGTTTGGCCAGCAGAAAGAAGTGGGCAATTCTTTTACCAATTTTGATCCACAAGTTTTATATTATAAGATAGTTAAGCCAAATTAATAGATTCTGCTGGTCACTTTTATTACTAAAAGCACCTAATAATTTTGTTTATCAATTTTTTTTACCACCTAAAATTTGCATGCTTCATTTGTAATACCAAGGCTCAAGTGGTTAATGAAATTCACTAAATGACTAATTTTTTAGGAGATTTTAAGTTCGATTATTGGTTGAAACAATTCTTGATTAGACTTTGATTACCCCCTGATCGAACTCCAAATTATTAAAGTTCTTTTTTCCTAAAAATCGGAGGTTTAACAAAATAAAAACTAAAAGCTATTAACTTCGTCATTGGACTATTAATATACATTGGGCTCAGTGATAGCAAGCTACTTTCTTATATTTCCTATAATTCAGAAACACTTTCTAAAATGCAATTAGGGTAAATGGGTGACTTAAGCACCCTAATTATTCAAGTATCACCATTTACGTTTAAAAAACGATGTAACATTATTGTACACCAAGTCATTGGCATTCACACCAAACATGTAGTCAGCATGAGCATAGTTTTCAATGAATTGAACACTAAGCTTGTTTGCATCATGGTTCTGAAAGTGTTCATTAAGTAATCTCTTAACATCAGCAACATCGGAAAGCGCGTCACTACCGCCATAGCTCATGAAAATTGGAACATTTTTAGGAATGTTTGAGAGGTTGTAGATTGGAGGTGTTAGTCGACGATAATGCCAGAAGTTTAAGTGTGGCAACATAAAGTCAAATTTCGTTAAGACACCGTTTCGAACATCTGCATAAATTTATAGCATAAGTTTAGGATTAAATATTAAATCAGAATGAATCAATATATCTGACTTCGAGCCCTAAATGAATCTGGATTGCCAATATTATATTAAGGGCTCAACACTCTCGAAAAGCCAATTAACCCTAGGGCGCACCATCCCTCATCGCTGCCTTTAAAAGCTTCTAGAAGCATCTAGAACGCGCTGTAACATAAAAGGCGTGACTTAGGGCCTAAGACTAAACCCTAGTTTTCTAGATTTCACTCACTGCAAGTACAAAAATAATATTTTTCTGTCTTTATTTACTTCACGACCTAACTTTAGATTATCAAATGCTCTTTCCAGGATCAAGAAAAATAAAATATGAATATTAAGTGGCTAGATGTGAAAATCTTACTCTGGGCTAAATGAAACATGTTCCTTACTGATGTTGGTTGTGGTTCAACCTTCACAAATTGATTAAAAGCTGAAGGGTCTAAGCAACAATTTTCACCTAAAATAGGACAATTTGAACAAAAAAAAAACATTAATTATATATTTAATCAAAATTTTAGAGAATTTTATCTATGTGATCTATTGAAATTTAAATTTTGACTAGGGGAAATTTTTTTAGACCTGTTAGTGCAGTAAACAAGTCATTGCAGTTTAATCCAGGTTGAGCACAAATACCCTTGATGAAGTCAACAATAGGTGTTCTAACAAAATAGTTGTTGAAGATCATTATGTATAATATACTAATGGATTTAAAATATGAGGAATTAATAAAATTGTAAGTTATATGTTCTTACGCTTTGACATCAAATTCAGAAATTCCCAAAAGAGTATAGCCCTATTTGGCAAAACAAAAGAATTAAAACGAATAAGATTTTATAATAATTTTATAATAACAGAAATAGATTCGTTGCAAGTTAGTAATCTCAATCGTTTATCAAAATAAATGGTTAAATTTAGAGTTTTAGTTTCGCTTAAGTCATTATATGAGCCGTTCGATCTTTATCCAACAATTATCTCAGTCATTGGTCAAGATCAAAAGGATGAAATCTTGAGTTTTATGATTTGCTAAAGTCACGATGTAAGCCATCTGATCATTATCCAATGGCTATGATGGATTCCCTACACTCAATAATCTCATTCGTTGATCAAGACCAAATAGTTGAAATTTCAAAATTTCAATTTAAAAAAGTCACTATGTCTGATCTCTATCTAACGACTAAGATAGTCTGACTACAACAACGGTAATAAATTACGACCGCAAGGAATCCAAGTCCAAGAATAAGAAGAGTTAGTGTTATTTATTAGGTTATATACCTCAGATAGTAAGGATCTTGCAGCAACTTGTCCAAGTATAGTTCTCATTTGGCTTAAATATGCAATAGGACTCAGCAATGCTACCGATTTAACCTGATTTACCCATTTACCCTCTGCCAAGGATGCCAAAGCTGTCAAAGTCCCCTGCCAAACATAGTCTTAATTTTTAGTATTATAAAATTGTTGAATATATGGATTATATATTATAAATGTTAATATATTTATTTATGCGATACATTACCATAGAATGGCCAACATAATGTATCTTCTGTCCTCCTGTTTGCTTGGAGACAAAATCAAAAATAGCAGGCGTTTCATAAGTAACCAATTCATCCCAAGACCATTCCCAATATTTCTGCCAATGTTTACATTAAAAAATGTTATTTTAGTTTGTTAAAATAAATCAAGACCTTATTTAGAAAAAAATTAGTAGAGTTGGACCGTCAATTTATCTTTAAGAGCTCAGGCGCCCTCCCGAAGGGCTCATGAAGCCCTAGGTGTGTCCCTTAAGAGTGCCGCCTTAACAAGCTTCTAAAAACATCTAGAATGCTCTAGAGTGGCTTAGGACCTAAGCTGATTGGGGCTTAAGTCTCCGAATTACAAGTCCACGAAAGGCTATAAATACCCCTCTTGAGAACATTCTCAAGGCATCACAAAAATAGACTAAACCTTAGTTTCTAATATTGTACTCACTGAAATTACAAGAGTAAATAATCAAACCAATCATTAAAACCGTAACATTTTGTAATAGTCTATTAATAATATAAGTTAAACTAAAAATGTTTTTGAGTGACATTTTGTACTTAAGTTTCTCTAAATACTCCACATGAGAACTAATTTGATGAGTATATAAAACCCTATGCAAGAACTTTAATGTATATAACTAGACAAATTTGATTATATACTCAAATTAAACATATTTTTTTTGAGGTATAGAAAAAGAAACCTTGCTAGAGGAGTCTAGGGAAGTATGTTTGCGGCTAAATTTGGTTCCTCTGGTGTTAGGAATCCATACATCAAAGCCATTATCAGCAAGAATCATAGGCAGGTTTTGCTTTGGACTGTTCAAAAACCATGTTGCTCCATCCTGCACACAACAAAGACTCAAAATATGCAACCATAACATAGTACCAATATATAATCATATTCCTTATGCAACCATAGTACCAATATATAATCATATTCCTTAATTTGCATCAATAATATAACATAATTGATCTTATACATTGTAAATGATACATGTTATAAATTGTGATAGTATGATTTTTTAAATTGAAAAGAAAACTAAAAAACGTAAATTATGAAATAAAATATACAAGTTTTTTATGCTCTTTTATTAATTTGAACGACATATATATTAAATTAAAGTTAAATTTATAAAAATTGGTTATATAGTATGACTATATAACCCATTTCCCAATTTTTTTTGTTAACTCTTCGGTTCTTAGGAGAAGGGACCTAGTAAGTTAGAGTTCGGCATTCCCAATTTTTTTTTTTTTAAAATGTTGCTATAGAGTAGAATTGAGAAACTCTCAAATTTAAGAAGCTTACAGTTATTTCTAATGAATGTATTTAACCATTCTAATTAATAACAATCGAGTTTAGTAAGTAAGTTTCATTCAATGAAACGTAAAGGATATTAAAGGGTGGTGGATCTTCTCTTCTTCAAGTTTTTCTTGTAAGCAAAAATACTATTGATGCAAAACTTGATTTTTATTTTTGGAAAATGTAAATACTAATATATATATATATATATATCTATATATATATGTATATAATTGATGGATTGTTGTAACTTACCACTGCAACTCCATGTTGTACTATCACTGGCTCCTTCTTCTTAGTCACATTGCTCTTAACCTCAGATCGACCTTCTGGAATCCTTTGAATGCTAAGAATGTATCCATCTTTGGTTATAACCTGAAAATATTGCATATTAATGCATAAATGAAATACTTGATTGTGTACAAAAATATTATCAGCAACAAAAACTAAAACCTTTTAATTTCTTTTTAGAGGACTAAAACCTTTGAAGAAAAGAAAATTAATGACAATAAAATTTTAATATTCTGTTGTTGATAATTCAATTTGTTCTAATATATTTATAAAAATTTTCCTGGTTATTTTGTTGCACATATATATAATTCTTACTTCATGTTCTTCACATTTGTAGCCATGGATAGTGACCGCAGAAGCACATAAACCTTCTACCGAAGATTTATCGTTTTTCTTACCCAAAAAAACATGACTCGAAGCATGGGCTTGATGATTACAAGTTGCTAAAACTATGATACAAAGGGTCAAAGCAACAATGTTCATCAAGCCCAGAAAAATCATATATTTTTGGTATTATTAATCAAAATGGAAGATATGAGATTGACGGGGAGGGACATTCTCTTTATATAGGTGGAGGTAAAACTGAAAAAGTTGAAATTTGACAAAGAACAGAAAACTTAATTGAATGTTTTTCTTGTCTATCTTTAATTAATTTGCTTAGTTAGTTAACTAAAAAATCAAAGGTTTGTAATTTTTTTAATTTGTTTTAATTTTAGAATTTTGCTACATTAAGAAATTGATCAGTTTGTATATATCATCAAGAGTTTCCTATTTTTAGCAATGCATGGATGACAACAAATATCTACTCAACGGTTTCAACATTTTTTCATATATATATATATATATGTATATATATTTTATAGTTTTGTATGTCAAATTTTTAAAAGAAACAAACGTTTTAGTGAGAGGAAATGAGACAAGGAGTGAAGAAAAATACATGACCATCCGCGGCCAAACTTGCGATGTGCAAGCTGTGTTACAAATTCGAAGGAAATTAAGAAGTGAACCGTCTCGCCATAACTCGTGTCGAGCAGTGCCAATGCGCGTCACACAATGACAGTTTCAAAAGGTTGGGAAACGCACGTCTATAAATATAGAAGCCCTAGGTTAGCAGAAAAGGATAATCAGACGACCAGACAAAGGTAGAAATGCGATTTTGAAAGATTAGGAGCAAACGAAGTCATTAAGGAGCCAAAGAATCATCAACCGATTATCCTTTACTTATATGTTTAGAAAGTGTTAATAGCTAATTTTCTAGGTTAGGTCATGAAGGAGAAATTTCTATGTAATTATTTAATCATGTAGCTGCTAATATCCTTTGAATACAATTGATTGCTTTAATTTTTGTTCGGTTGAATTTATTCTTAATGCTTTTTATACATTTAGAAATGTTTATGAATTGATATATGTCTCAATAACTACTAACCATAGCTTTGGGGTTTGACCTAATTTAACTGTTCAATCTTTAACAACTTTAGAAATATATATTCTATTAATGCTTTGTGACAAAATTTGGTGTTCATTCAAACCTGCAATGGTTATAGACTCAAGTAAGACATAAAAGTGTTGTAATTAGCAGAGAGTGTTCGTGACCAAGACACTGACCTAACTATTTTTCTCAAATATCGTAAAATCAGGCTATCTAGTCAATTGTGTTCATATTTATCTAGTTACCAAATAATATAGAGAAAGAAATCCGATATGACCTAGTCGTTTTTACTTATTTTATGAAGTTTAGATAATCGATCCATAACCAAGTGCAACCCCTCAATCTTTACATATCTTAACCATTATCATAGTAGTTAAGTTGAACTTTCACATATGAATACGAACTTACAAATTTTACTACTTGACGACGATTTAATACACTTGCTAATTTGTTCATCACATCCCATTTAAGAGCACTAGGGTAAAGTTTAAAATTTATCTTTCCAGGACAAAAGTTAAAAGACAAGGAGTGACAAAAAAAATGCATGACCATCCGCGACCAAACTCGTGATGCGCATGTTGCGTGTAACAAAATTCGAAGGAAGTTAAGAAGTGAACCGTCTCGCCACAACTCGTGCCGAGAAGTGCCAACGCGTGTCGCACAATATTGATTGTTCCAAAAGGTTGGGAAATGCGCGTCTATAAATATAGAAGCACTAGGTTAACAGAAAAGGATAATCCGACGATCAGACCAAGGTAGAAATGTGATTTTGAAAATTAGGAGCAAAAAACAAAGTCATTCGGGAGTCAAAGAATCATCAACCGGTTATTATTTACTTATATTTAGAAAGTATTAATTGCTAATTTTCTAGGTTAGGTCATGAAGGAGAAGTTTATATGTAATTATTTAATCATGTAGCTTTTAATATCCTTTGCATACATTTGATTGCTTTAATTTTATTTAGGATAAATTTATTCTTAATACTTTTTTTATACATTTAGGAATGTTTATGAATTGATATATGTCTTAATGACTACTAATCTAGCTTTGGGGCTTGACCTAAATTAACCGTTCAAATCTCTATTAGTTTTAGAAATATTCTATTAATCTTTTGTGACAAAATTTAGCGTTCATTCAAACCTCCAATGGTTATGGACTAAAGTAAGACATAAAGAGTGTTTGACTCGTAGAGAGTGTTAGTGACCAAGACACTGACCTAACTATTTTGTTCAAGTATCGTAAAATCAGGCTATCTAGTCAACTGTATTCATAGTATCTAGTTATCAAATAATTTAAATAAGAAAATCCAATATGACTTGGTCGTTTTTACTTATTTTCTTAAGTTCAGATAATCAATTTGTTGCCAATTGCAACCCCCGATCTTTACATAGCTTAGCCATTATCGTAGTAGTTAAGTTGAACTTTCACATATGAATACAAACTTATAAATTTTACTACTTGATGACGATTTAATACACTTGCTAATTTGTTTTTCACATCCCATTTAAGAGCACTAGGGTAAAGTTTAAAATTTATCTTTCCAATACAAAAGTTAAATTTTACTTTATTATCTTAACTCTTTAACTTGTGGCACGTGAACACAAGTTTGCATGATCCATCATTTTTTTTCCCAAAATTAGAATAGTTAAGATATCTTTATGATTATTTTGACATCCCAACTATGTTAAAACTCCAACAACCCAACAATCATTTGCAACAATTTAGGAAAAACAATCATTTTCATAACCACATAATAATTTGTATGGGGAGAAAATATTGTTAAAATAACCTATTTTTATAAACTTATTCAGACAGCTTTAATATCTCAAAGCTACTTTGTTTAATGTAAATCAAAATTTGGTATAACACATTTACATTTGTTTCTCTCTCTTTTCATTTTCATTATTTTTTATTTTTGTCAACTTTACACATGTTGGTATAACACATTTACACATGTTGTATTATAAGATAGTTAAGGCAATACGAATATACACCCTTTGATCACTTTCTCTAAAATATACACCCTTCGATCATTAATATAAACAAAAAAAAAAAAAACTTTTTAGATGCTTTGATAATTTTTACAAAGCACCTAAATTTGCATACTCTATTTACAAAATTTACATAGGGCTTAGTGATAACAAAACCACTCACTTTCCTATATCCTACAATTTTGTAACACTCTACAAGATGCCATTAGGGCAAATGTGCAAGCACCCTAATTATTCAACTATCACCATTGACGTTGAAAAAATGAGGTAACATTTTTGTACACTATCTCATTGGCATTTGCAGCCATCACGTAGTCAAGATGAGCATAGTTATCTATGAATTGAACACTAAGCTTGCCTGTATCATGGTTCCGAAAGTGTTCATTAAGTAATCTCTTAACATCGGCAACATCGGAAAGCGCGTCGCGACCTCCATAGCTTATGAAAATTGGTACATTTTTAGGAATGTTTGAGAGATTGTAGATAGGAGGTGTTAGTTTTCCATAATGCACCATGTTTGAGCCTAGCCTCTCAAAGTCAAATTTCGCTAGGACACCGCTTCGAACAGCTGCATGAATTTATAGCATATGATTATCATTAAGTATTAAACTTGAAGGAATTAATATCTATCTTAGCTGAAACGATCTTTAGTCAAACTTTATTTACCCCACAATCAAATTTTGGATTACCAAAGACTCTTTCCCAGGTAATCGAAGATTCGAGGGTTTAGAAAAACAAACATGGTTGAATGAATTTCAACATTAACTAATGAAGTGACTAGATGTGAAAATCTTACTTTGAGCTAAATGAAACAAGTTCCTTGTTGATGAAGATTGTGGTGCAACCTTGAGGAATTGTTGAAAAGCTGAAGAAGTTAAGCAACAATTTTCACCTAAAATAGGACAATTGAAAAAAACATTAATTATATATTTAGTCAAAATTTTAGAGAATTTTTTCTTGAAAATTATATCGATTGATATTTAAATTTTGACTATGGGAAAAAATTTATACCTGCTATTTCAGTAAGTATATTTTTTTTTGAAAGAAGTAATTTGTTATCGCAGGTTACTTCAGGTTGAGAACAAACACCCTTGAAGAATTCAAGAACATGTACTCTAACAAAAATAATTGTTTTAAGAGAATTAAATTATGTATACTATATATACTAATCTATTTTTTATTATGATATTATACTAATGAATTATGTAAGTTCTATGTTCTTACTGATTGAGACCAAATTCGCCAACGCCCAAAAGAGTAAGACCCTGTTTGGCAAGACAAAACAATTAGTCTGAATTAGAAATTTGTAGCTACTATATAAGATTTTATACGTTTAAAAACCATAAACAAATTCGATGTGATAAATGATCTCGACCGTCTATCAATATCAAATGGTTAAATTAATTTCTAAATTTGCTAAATTTACAATGTGAGTGGTTCGATCTTTATCAATATCCAGTGATTAAGATGAATTCACCCTTATCAGTGATCTCAATCATTGGTCAAGATCAAATGGGTGAAATTTCAAGTTTACAATTTACTAAAGTCATAATGTGAGAGTCGCTCAATCTTTATCCAATGACTAAGATGGATACTCTTCGATAAGTGATCTTAGTCCTTAAGATCAAATGATTGAAATTTCAAAATTTTGAGAAAGTCATGGTATGATCGGTCTGATCTCTATCCAACGACTAAGATAAATTGACCGTAAGAAATTACGACACCAATGAATTTTAGTCTAAGAATAAGAAGAGTTAGTTCTATTGATTAGGTTAACTACCTCGCCTAGTAAGGATCTTGCACCAACTTGTCCAAGTACAGTTTTCACTTTGCTCAAATATGCAATAGGACTCAACAATGCTACTGATTTAACTTGATTTACCCATTTGCCCTCTGACAAGGATACCAAAGCTACCAAAGTCCCCTGCCAAACATAGTCTTAAAGTTCAATATTTAAAAATGTTGACTACATTAATATTATATTTTATTTATGAGATACATTACCAAAGAATGACCAATATAATTTATCTTCTGTTCTCCTGTTTGCTTGGAGACAAAATCAAAAATAGCAGGCATTTCATCAGTAACCAATTCATCCCAAGACCAATCCCAGTATTTCTGCCAATGTTTACATAGATAAATGTTAATTCAGTTTGTTAAAATAAATCAAGTCATTACTTAGAAAAATTATTAGAATAAATAATCAAATCAATCATTACAAAATTTAACATTTTTTTGATAGTCCCTGAATAATAAAATTATACTAAATTGAAGTGTCTCTAAACAATACATCTAAAAACTTTTAATGTAATTTCAATTATTCAAATAAAGCATCAAAGATTTTTTCTAAGGAAAAATACAAACCTTGTTAGAGGGGTCTAGGGAAGTGTGTTTGCGGCTATATTTGGTTCCTCTTGTATTAGTAACCCATACATCAAAGCCATTGTCAGCAAGAATCATAGGCAGGTTTTGCTTTGGACTGTTCAGAAACCATGTTGCTCCATCCTGCTCACAAGCAAGTCTCAAAATATTCAACTATAGTTTAGTAATATAGAATTAAGTTCCTTAATTTGCATCAATAATATAGCATAATTTATATTAGATTTTGTAAAGGATACTTGTTATAAAGACCATTCATATTTGATATTAGAAGCCATTGAGACTTAGATAGTAGGATTTTATAAATTGTGTATGATTAAAATATTGTTGCCTCATTTTTTTTCTTTCATCAATTATCATGCACTTTTTTTGGAAGAATTTATCAGTCACTTGTGTTATGTGTTAATGTTTTTGGTTCTAGTAGTCTAGTGTTCAAGTTCACACATATTAAATGTGAAGAAATGTGGTGTCTGAAGTTCGAAGTCGAACTCCATCTATATATATATTATGCAATGTCCCTATCTACTGAACTAAACTCACATGAATGTGTTATTGTTGTGACTTCCTAAAGTAAAATTGAACAAGCTTATAATTAATTTCTAATTAATGTATCATTATAGTTATTTAACTCTTCTAATTACAATCAGTCCCCTTGAGCTTAACTCTCTTGATAAAGGATAATACATATTATATGTAGGGACCGGAGTTCGAAGCCAAAACACTCCACTTATTCACCTTTAAGGTGAATTTCTCTAGCCGCATGCTACTTGACAAAAAAATCAAATATTGAGAGTCAGGTTCATGCAATGAAACATAACATATATTAAAGGGTGGTTGATCTTTTCTTCATTTTCCAGTTCTAACACAAAATTAACTTGATTTTTTTCTTGAGAAAATGACAATACTAATTGAAATAGAATAAAAAAATTGATGCATTGTTATAACTTACCACTGCAACTCCATGTTGTACTATCACTGGCTCCTTTTTCTTAGTCACATTGTTCTTAACCTCAGATCGACCTTCTGGAATCCTTTGAATGCTAAGAATGTATCCATCTTTGGTTGTAACCTGAAAATTATTGCATATTAATGCATAAATATAATATTTGACTATGTACAAAAATATTATCAACCACAAAAACTAAAATCTTTTCATATTAAGAAAAGCTCATATCATGAATGGTATGTATATTGGTAACTAGTTAAAATATAAATCCTTTAATTCATAACCCTAATGATTGTTTAATCAATAATTTTCTGGGCATTCCTAAACTTTTAGTGATTTTATATTAGGGAAATGCTACATAGCGCGAAATACATTGCAACGAAGGAAAAACGAACCAATCATAATAAGGTAAAAAGTAAAATAAATCATAAGATAAAACGTCTTAACCACAATCAAGAGGCAACATTTTGATTCTTGTAATTTTGTATAAAGATGAAAATTATGATATGATAACTAGAAAAAAAAAATATAACAAGCAACAAAAATTAAAGATGAAAATTTATATTTTTGTCGCCGATAATTCATTTTGTTCTAATAAAGTATGTAATCCAAAAGTCCTAGCTCAACTGGCAATATGCCGAAATTGTTAGGCCGGATGCCATGACCGGGGTTCGAACCCCGGTACCTCCACTTGTGTGTGTGAGTTTATAATGGCTTTGCCATTTCGTCTATCTACGAAAAAAAAAAAAAAAAGTATGTAATTAAAAACCATTGCAAATTATGCATGTTAATTTTTTTGATTATGTTTGGAATTCTTACTTCAAGTTCTTGGCATTTGTAGCCATGGATAGTGACCCAAGAAGCACATAAACCGTTTCCCGGAGATATTTTGCTTTCCTTACCGGAAAAGGCACGACTCGAAGCCTGTACTTGATGATTACAATTTGCTAAAACAAAGATACAAAGTGTCAAAGCAGCAATGTTCATAAATCCTGGGAAAGCCATATCTTTTTTGTATTGTTTGCGAGCATGGAAAATGTAAGATTGAGGAGGAACATTCTCTTTATAGGTGATGAAAGTTGAGGTGAATCTCAAAAAGTTGAAATTTGGCATAGAATAGAAAACTTTTTTTTGGGTTACACATATAATAGAAAACTTAATTGAACGTTTTTAGTCTATCTTTAATTTGATATTGTCTTTAAATTGCTAAGAAATCAAAGGCTTGAACATTTTGTAATCTGTTTTATTTTTAGATTTTTTTCTACATTAAAACATGATCAATTTGTTGTATTTATGGTCAAGAGTTACCATTTTTCTAACACCAAAAAAAATAGTTACCTTCTTTTAGCAAACCCAATTATGATCTCTCCTTGATGGGAGACCGGTTATTTCGATATCCAGATTAACCTCGTAACAAACTAAGCTAAAACTAAGGAGAGAAGATTGCGACTAACAAGAAGTATATCATCAGATCTATAACTATAAATATAGGGCCATTGCACCAGGTACAATCACTTCACTTATTTCACATATGCTCACTAATCAACCTATTTTATTTACATGTTTGCACTCAGCCTCACTTTGGCGGTTAGAGTGTTTTTTGCAGGCACACCTCCCTCTTTGGAGGAGTGTATGACTAGTCGCAAAAGATCCAACCAGAACCATCGAAGAATGAATCACATGAGGTACACCCTACTTGTTCATTCAGAAACATCGGTGCTCACCACGGGGACCTCAATAAAACTATTTACAGAACAACGATTGCAATCACGCCAACATGGCGTCTCACAACATATGTGTGCAACCTTACTCCTATGCGTAGAGGACGATGTTCCAAGAGTTATTCCCCCTCTCAACAACGTTGTGACTCCTACAAACAAAGGCGCAAAACTCAGAATCTTGCAAATTCCTACGTAAATGAGATGCACGAATAGATGGGAGGGATCAATGTTTGGCTAGCCAAACATAACATGAGGAAATAATCCATATCCATATCATTATTAAAGACAAAAAATATCATGGTTACAAGAGTTCCTCAAGTTCGGGAGCAGATAGCAAGTCCTCAAACAAGAAAGAAACACAAAGGAGAAGTGCATATGATTAGTGTTCCTCGTGCGTAAGTTTGTGTCTTTACAAAGAAAGATTTCATGTTCCGAGGTAACTTTTTTGTTTCACATGTCAACTTTTTACAGCTTCCTATGTAATGCCATCCTATCGTGTTCCTTTGCATTTCTCATTTCAGTCTCATCCTTTTCCTCTACACTTATCATCCATTTCCACTCGCTAATAGTGAAGGGAGTTTTAGGAATTTTAGAAACTGAATCGATAGAGAGTTGAAAGAGCATAGTAAGGATTTGGCTGGAATTACACAAAATAAACTTTTCTTTCTTGAAAATAGAGGCGCATGGCCTCACACAAAATAAATTATTATTTTTTAATGACAAATATTGATAGTTATTTTTTAAGGGACAAATGTTTTTTTTGAACAAGCAATTAAGGGACAATTGTTAGTAGTTAAACGTCGGACTAATATTTATTTACAAGTCTCTATTATAAAAGAAAGTTCCTTTTTTAGATTTATTGAATCAATGATGTATTTAATCTCTAATATAGATTTTTTTTTTTTTTTTTTTTTTTTTTTTTTTTTTTTGTAACAAAAGGGAAAAAAAGAAAGAAAAAAAAGACAAGACCTAAACTTGGGTTGAACAAACTCAATGCTCATGACATTTGCTAAGAGGGTAGAGGCCTTATCAGAAGGGGATTCATACAAAATAACAAGACTACTATCATTTACAGCACCCTTTTTAGCCAGGAAATCAGCTGCAACCTTACCCTCATGCAAAGTATGTCGTAAACTAACCACCCAAATTCTACAAAGAAGATGTTTAACAGCCATGATCAATTTTCTATACTTTTGATGTTCATTCAAATCCTTTTGGATGAGGTCAACAACAATAGTTAATCAGAGAGCGACACAACATCTACTTAAATTCAATATCCCAACACAACTTCAAACCATGGTATAAATTCAAAATTTCATAATGGAGATTGCAAGGTCTACTGATTTTCCCAAAGAAGCCAAGCAAAAAAAGAACAGTATGATCACAAATAAGACCGCCAAAACCTCCCAAGTTGGACTCGAGGAACACACAAGCATCAACATTAAGAGCTACAGAATCCATACTAGATCGTTGCCAACTAACAATATGCGGAGGCTGCTGAACTATGTGAGAGGTAGGATAAGAAAAAGTTTTCAAGACATGATGCAGAAATGATAACACTTGAGTGCCAATTTCTTGGACAAAATGCTTGATATTCTCAAAGATACATTTGTTGTGAGAACACCAAATCTTCCACATGATAATGGGTCCAATGGGCCAATATTTGAAATAAATTCTTTCATCCAAGTAATCAAATTATCTTGATTCGAAGAAGTGACTAACTCGTGGAGACAAAAGGACCACACGTCCTTGGCACGCGTGCAGGAAAACAAAGCATGTAACATATCTTGACTACGTTGATTACAAATAGGACATAAGTTAGAAGATATAAGATTACAAAACAATAAAATAGATCTGAAATGAACATAGTCGCGTCACAATTGTCATAAGAAGAGCTTAATATTTGAAGGAGCACAAAGACGTGAAATCCAATTTCAACTTTCTTTCCCGAGGAACGAAGTGTGGACTCCCATTAACCACCAATAGCCTTTTGAAACAATCAGATGTGCAGTTGATCCAGACCCACACATCGTGAATGTCATTTTATCCTAACTAATCAAATAAATACCTTCGTTCTCTCATCCCTTCCACACAAATCTACATGCAACTTTATCAAAATAAACATTAAGCACAAATAGATTGAGTGTACCACTAAATTTACATCATATAAGAATATATATAGTTAGTAATAATAGTAGCAAGAATAACTTTTATTTAGGATACATAATTTATTGAATGAGGTAGTACTAATAATGTTTTTTTCTCAAAAGGAAGTAGTACTAATATATATTTTTTTTTTGAGAGGGAAGTAGTACTAATATTGAAAACTATGAACATTTTAATGACATGTGACAGGTGTAAGCACATACACGGTCCTATATGCGACAACTTGGTTGGATATTCTTTCCCAATTTCTCTTCGACAACTCATTTCTAGTTACCTAAAATAGAAAAAAAACACGTAGAAAATTCTTTAATAGAAATTTGACACGTAATTTTGCACGTTCGTTTTTGGTTGGACATCCTTTTGCACATTAAATCCAAGTCTATCCAAAATCAGTATTCATACTTAAATGATCCAACCAACAATAATAAATTATTTGATATATCTTTTTAATAAAATTTACTAACAATTAAGTGTTTTTTTGTTTATACATAAGGAGTACATTTTATTTTTGTTTACTAGTATGCACATACTACATTTAAATCATATATTGCAATTATGATTTTTGTTCCAATAAAAAATAAGATTTATAATTTGAAGATGTGATTGTTTAATTACACTTCCGTGATCAAACGGAAGTTTTGATTGAAGAACCTAACCCTATCTACAATGATCAAGGAGTCTTATTCTAGACCACACGTCACCTATTGAATCCAGTGCACCCCATTAATATAAAAGGCTAGCATGGTTCCACTTTTTATACATAACAAAAATGGCAGAATCTTCACACACTAAAAGCAGTCTTAGGTTAGCAAGCAAAATAGCCATTGTCACCGGAGGTGCCAGTGGCATCGGCAAAGAGACGGCGCATGTCTTTGCCGAACAAGGTGCACGTATGGTAGTAATCGCCGACATCCAAGATGAGTTGGGCAATGAAGTGGCTGCATCTATTGGCAGCCACAGGTGCACCTATGTTCATTGTGATGTAACGAACGAAGATCAAGTCAAAAATCTCGTTCAATCAACAGTCAATACTTATGGACAAGTAAATATTGGTTAAATATGTTTTTTTTTGCACAACATGTATTTTGAAATTTTCTTTTTCATCTTTATAAAAAATATTGTTTTTTAATTCTTCGAAATATCTTTGTTTAAGCAAACGATTCATGATATTTGTTTATAAAATTTTCAATGATTTTGTTATAGTTCATCTATAGGTATATAATATATTCTCTCAAACAAAAAAAAGGTATATAATATATTTTGTGATTTTTTATTTAAAAGCAATTTTTTTTTTCCACAACAGGTAGATATCATGTTTAGCAATGCTGGGATTGCAAGTCCATCTGATCAAACTGTGTTGGAATTTGATATTTCTCAAGCTGATCATTTGTTCTCAGTTAACGTTCGAGGAATGGCATTGTGCGTGAAACATGCGGCACGTGCGATGGTGGACGGGTGCGTGAGGGGTAGCATTGTGTGCACTGCTAGCGTTGCCGGTAGCAACGGTAGCATGAAGTTAACAGATTACGTAATGTCGAAGCACGCAATAATAGGGTTGATGCGTTCGGCTAGTAAGCAACTTGCAAAGCATGGAATAAGGGTGAATTGTGTCTCACCAAATGGATTAGCAACACCATTGACTATGAAATTGCTAGATGCGGGTGAAGAGACAGTTGATTTGATTTTTGGAGAATACAAGAGGTTGGAAGGAGTGGTTCTCAACACTAAACATGTGGCAGATGCTGTTTTGTTCTTGGTATCCAATGAATCTGACTTTGTAACTGGTCTTGATCTTCGTGTGGATGGTAGCTATCTTGATGGCAAATCTGAACTAGTATTTTAATTAAGAGTATTAAAAAGAGAGTATCCCTAACATTTCTCTTTAATTAAAATTTATATTTCTTTAATAAATAATTTATTGCTGCTGATTTTATTTGAAGGGTGAAAAATTCCTAACACTTCTTAGAGGTGTAAGTAGTGAGGTACATGAAATAAATGTAATAAATAAATGGAATCGGTGCTTTCCATGGAGAGTCATGTTTAATTATTTTAAATATAAGAGTTCAGATTTGAGTTCATTATGGATATTAAATGTAATTTTTTATATGTTACTAGCTATCAATAACCAATATTTGCAAAAGAAAAAATTTGCTATTGCCCTCAGGACAATGGTTAAGGAAGGTAAAAATAACATGTTTATATTGGTTTCAACAACATTTTAATTTTTAAAAAGTTAAATTTATCATTTTTCACAATTTCTCAATGCTATGTTTCTATTTTTATCTTCTTATTCAATGCCCCAAGAATAATGGTTAGCATTTTCCAATGCTATATTTCTATTGGTTAGCATTAACCAATAGTAAATTGAAATAAAAGTAAATTGTTTTTTCTAGTGCAGGTCAATTAAAACACAACCTATAAGCAAATCATTGGCAGCCATATATTATTACATGACCTCTTTATCATAATTGTATTTTTCTTTAGAGATTCCAAAAGTAGAGGCTCTAAATCTGGAATTCTGAAATCAAAAAATAGCTTACATAGATTGAGAACTCTAATTTCGGAGGCTCCAAATTAATGGATTATATCATACATATGGAACGGGTTAAGATGAACATAAACTTCGTGGAACTGTTTTGATAGACTTTGATTTCATGGTAGAATTGTATTGAAGTGAGAAGTATTAAGACAACTCAGCAAAAGACTTGAATAAAAAAAATCAAAAAATCAATTAGAGATTTATCTTAAAATTTTACCCAATTAGGTTTAGTAACTCATGATAATTAAAAACAAATTACAAAAGAAATAAAATAAACTTAAAAGAGAAGAAGGTCGAGGAGAGACTCTTCCCTTCATGCTTCTAACGATTGCCTTCCTCTTGAACCACTTTGTTCGGAATGAATATTTGTAAATGAGAAAGTTGTATTTATAGGGAATTTCGAATGGGTTTGGGCGGAAAAGTTAGGCATTTCTCCCATACCCACAACTGAAAACATAAAACATTTGTTTCCCACACTTAGGTTCGCATGCACACTACTGCGCTTGGAGGCACGCGCCTTGCTCATCAATGCAAAAACAATGTTTTTCATCACTATTTTGCACACTACAATCATGCGTGGAAGCTCCTTCCAATGCCTTTTTTGCCTTTTTTTTCCGTCTTTTTTTAGTGTTTTTGTTCCTTAAAACTTGTCTTGGGACTTGAAATAGAATTTCTCCACTTTCTAATGTCTTGAGAGGCCTCTCGAATCTTCATCCATTGATTTTCCAATTTTTCATGAGGTGATTTGGTTTGTCAGATCATATGATTTTATAGTGAATTACTTCAATAACACCTAAGAATTGCTTGGTTTTGGGGAACCTATAATTACATGACTCAATATGAAAACATTACAAAATATCTCATAAACCATAGACAATTGTTCTAGAACTCCTCTAATTTTGGTCACATATAACTAAAATGACTGAAAAGTATGTTGAAAATGTACGAGGACCTGTCATCACAACCCAACACTTAAATCGTTGCTTGTCCTCAAGTAAGAAAAGAAAGCAAATTTTAAATTTACATATTTTTTAGAGAAAAACTACCTTTCCAAAGAGGTTGCTTAGATCATCGCTTCGTCTCATTTCCAGACTTGACTAAACATGCTTAGAGAAGATAGTTCATGCTTTGAGCCACACTCTTTTCCAAGATACACGTATGCACCTCCTAAAGTCAGTTGGGCTGGTCACGACATTTTCTCATTCCAGTCGTCACGTGAATGTACCTTGCTATGAATTTGAAACAATTCTAAACGGACATTCAAAATCACAATCTTTACACATTATTGAGGTCTTTCAGGGTTATAACGTGACTAAAGTTAAGATAAGTTTTTTCTTTTTTTTTTGAGAAAGTAGGCTATAGATTTATTTGGAGTTAGATGCAGACCTTTATATTCCAACTAAACATTGAAGTATTACCAACCTTCCTTCCTTAAACCAAAACAAAAGGAATACTAGTAGAACTGTTTATTTATTTTTTTCTACTTATTTTTGAAGTGACCAATTTTTGTGGTTCTTGATTTTTTTTTTTTGTCCCCACCCATATTCTTTAGTTCACCTATTTTTTTTCAATAAACAAGTTCTACTGACACCTCGCCCCAAACTTGGAATGTTACTAATTCCAAAGAGTAACCCTAAACTTAGTTTCATATCATACTAAGTTATTAAAAAAATTCTATCTAGCTCTAAGAGAAATTAAATAGATGACATTAAAGTTCAAAACTTATGACATAATTCGTCACTTATCAACAACAAAAGAAATTATTGCATGGATGCTCAAAGGGGGTTATAAAGAGATATTAATAATAATAATAAGGGTGACTTGAAAAGGCTCAAGGTACCAACAAAAATAAATTGCCTCATCTGTAATATAATATGACTGATAGTATATAATGAACGACTGCAAATTCGAGAAACATAGCATTCACATGGAACACTCTAAATAGAAATAGTTATAGTAGAAGAGTGGAATATATTTGACTCAAAGTATCACCAGTTATGCTATATAGAAAGAGGTGGTGATTATGATGAGTATCTTCCACAAGCATCAATAGTTATCGTGCTCTTGAACTTCGAGGGTAAACTAACCTCTACCGTAGATGTTCTGAAACAATTTTTTGAGACAAACAATTTGAAATTTTGAATGAAAATGTTATATAGATTATGTAAAATTTAAAACTGAAAATAATAACGAGGAGTAGCAGCAATTAAAACAAGTAATTGGCAATTTTTGAAGAAGTAAAGCAAGTAATTGTTATTGAGAGTAACTCTTAAACTTATTGAAAAGGGAAATTGCAGAGAAAATAGACTAATGGGTTTCTTCCTATTCAGCACGTGTTTTACATCTCGAGCTTGAGGGACATGTCTATATTGTTTGTGGGAGCCTCAAACCTTCAAGCTCTTTGTCTTTATTCTACATAACGTGATCATAATCTTCAACTGTAAGGTTTTCTATTGCTTCAGCATGATCACTGATGTACATGCTCTGCTTCGAAACCTTGTAGACTAAAAATTCTTCCTTTGATCTAATGGCAATTTTTACTTGCTCCACATCTAGGCATGGCAATGGGGTGGGGCGGGGACTGGTTTTACCTTCTCCGTCTCCATACCCTACTCCCATGTACTTACCCGTTATCCTGCCCATACACAGCGGACATGAGAAATTGCATCTCATCCGTCCCCGACGGGTTCGGGTATCCCATCCCCGCATTGGATAATTTTTTTAAATAAAAATATAAGCATTTTTCAGCCCAGAGTGTAATGTTGTAATGCATTATCCAGTAAAGAGATGATGGGGATCGATAGCTATAATGATGAAGAAGAGGGAGGTCAAGAGTGTGAGATATGGACGAAGAAAATAGATAACTATGATAAGTGAATGTCGTCTGAAAGACCGAGACTCTGACTGTGTAAGTGAAATGATTTAGGGTTTAAGTTTCTATTTACGTAAATGGAGTAATAAGTTGATTTTTTGCATTCAGAACGGGTCTGGGTATGGGTTCGGGGTCGATATCTATATCCCTGTTACCTGTTCCGTACCCGTGTTTTGAAATTGGGGAAAACCCAAACCTAGTCAAAGCGGGGAAAATCCGTCAAATTAAGATTGGTTTGGGTGTGTACCGCGGGTATGAGTTTGGTTGCCATGCCTATCCACATCTATGATTGCTCTAGTTGTTGCGAGAAAAGTGCTTCCTAGAATCAATAGGAATTTTTCCATGCCTTCCATCTTCATAACTATTACTTCGATAGGAAACATGAATCCATCCACCTTGATCATCACATTTTCCACCACTCCTTAGGCAATTTTGCTTGTACCGTCTGCTAGGTTGACCTAACACAGGTTTGGCTTCAATCCATCGATCTTCTTAAAAAGTGAAAGTGACATCATATTTGTGTTGTCTCTTAGATCACATATCACTTCTCCTAAATAAAAATCCTATACGGCGACAGGGATGTTGACACAACTAGGGTCTTATATCTTCTTCAAAGAATTTTCCTTAAAAACAACACATTAATTCCTTGTAACTGCGACCAACTTTAGTCGCCTTCGTGCACTGAGTGATCATCACTTTTAGGCTCAGTACCCTTGATTATTGCTATTGTGGAGGTTAGCTAGCGTTGTTGCATTTGTAGGAGAAATTTGGATGATCTGCTCAACCATGGTTATTGTTAGTTTGTTTTAATTCAAGTTTAGTTTAGTGATAATCACAATCAGTGGTTAATCACATTCTGTTTTAGTTTGTTATGAAGTTTGTTACAAGTTTGTTAGAGGTTAGTAGATAAGATCTAGAGTTTGTTACATTGCTTGTGCTTCAAGAAACTTAGCTAGATATTGTATATAAGCTACCTCCTTTGTACATTTCTTATGTAGAATCAATAAAGATCAATTTCATTTTCATCATAACTTCTCTCTTCTCTCAATTCTCTCTCTAATTCACATAAACCTTAGAATAAGAAACTGCTTCTGAACTGCTTCTGAAGAGTGCTTCTGAACTAGCTTCTGAAGAGTGCTTCTGAACTGCTTCTGAACAAGCTTCCGCTTCTGATTTTCTGCGCTATCAAATTGGCATCAAGAGCCTTTGGTTTCGTTCTAAGGGGTAATCAAGATCTTCAATCACGCAATTTGTAGGAAGAAACGCTGAAGGAAACACCATGAATGGTAGCAGCAGTTTCAACACACATCTTCCAATTCTTGAAGCACGCAATTGGGAAAGATGGAGTGCAGTGATGAAGAATCTGTTTGGAGCACAAGATTTGCTTGAAATTGTGCAGAATGGTGTAGGTGAATTAGCTGCGAATGCCACTGAAGTGTAAAGGAACGCACACAAGGAATTGAAGAAGAAAGATTGCAAGGCTCTGTTCTTGATTCAACAAAGTCTTGATGAAGGAAACTTTGAAAGAATCTCAAAATCACTGAGTTCAAAGGAAGCATGGGACATTCTTTCAAAGTATCATGAAGGTGATGATAAAGTGAAATTGATTAAGCTTCAATCACTGAGAAGGAAATTTGAATTGATGCAAATGGAAGATGATTAGAAGATTTCTGAATACATCTCTAAACTCATTAATCTTGTGAATCAGATGAAGGCTTGTAGTGAAGCAATCACTGATCAACAGATAGTTGAAAAGATTATGAGGACCCTATCTTCAAGATTTGATTTCATTGTGGTGGCAATTCAGGAATCAAAAGATGTTAAGACATTGAAGATTGAGGAGCTGCAGAGTTCATTAGAAGCTCATGAATTGATGGTTTCAGAAAGAAGCAATGAAAGATCAATTCAACAAGCCCTGCAAGTTCAAACTATCAAGAAGGATGATTATGATAGGAAGAACTTCAAGAAAGGGAAGAAAAACTCTAAGGGAGGAAACTGGTCTAAAGGCAAGAACAATGGATCTGATAAAGGTGAATCTTCAAAGGAAGGAAATTCTAATCAAAAGAAGAAAGTTGATAAGAAGAAGATTCAGTGTTTCAAATGTGAGAAATTTGGACACTATGCCTCTGAATGTTGGTCTGGTAAAGGAAAGCAATCAAAAAATGATGAAGAGGAAGCCAAAATTGCACAAGATGATTCAGATTCTGAGTCATTATTCATGATGGTTACAACAACTAGTAATGAGAGCTGCAATTCAGAAAGTTGGTTCTTAGATACTGGTTGTTCTAATCACATGACAGGAAACAAGACATGGTTAAGAGAAGTGGATCCTGGAAGAAATACAAAGGTGAAGCTTGCAGATCATAGAGTCTTGGTTGTAGAAGGAATGGGGAATATTGCTATTGAAGGAAAGAATGGGAAAATGACAATAATTGAAGAAGTTCTCTATGTTCCTGGAATGCAGTGCAATTTGTTGAGTGTAGGTCAATTCATTCAGAAAGGATACTCAGTTACTATGAAGGACAACACCTTTAAGTTGTTTGATAATCATCAAAGGTTAGTTTTGAAAACTCCTCTTGCAAAGAATAGAACTTTTCAGACCAATATGAAAGCTGTAGAATTGAACTGTTTATCTGCTATGGTAAAAGATGAAGATAGCTGGTTATGGCACTATAGATTTGGTCATCTCAATTTTAGAGGTCTTAATCAATTGGTTGATAAAGAAATGATTCTGGGAGTGCCTAAAATTGAGATACCTAACACAGTTTGTGATACTTGCTTGTTGGGAAAGCAACCTAGAAGTGCATTCAGTTCAAGTTCAGCAAATAGATCAAAGGACCTGCTTAATGTTGTATATTCAGATGTGTGTGGTCCTTTAGAGGTTCCTTCATTAGGGGGAAACAAATATTTCATCAGTTTTGTTGATGAGTTTAGCAGAAAACTCTGGTTATATTTGATTAAGGCCAAAAGTGAAGCATTTGATGTGTTCCAGAAGTTTAAAATCTTAGTTGAAAAACAAAGTGGTAAATCCATTAAGATTTTAAGAACTGATGGTGGTGGTGAGTATACCTCAAAGGTGTTTGAGAAGTTTTGTGAAGACAATGGCATTGTGCATGAAGTCACTGCTCCTTATACTCCACAACACAATGGTTTGGCTGAAAGAAGGAATAGAAGCCTGATTGACATGACCAGAAGTATGCTAAAGATGAAGAAGATGCCTAATACATTTTGAGGAGAAGCAGTAAGAACTGCAGCAAACATCTTAAACAGATGCCCCACTAAGAAACTTAATCAAATTCCTGAAGAAATTTGGTTAGGATGCAAGCAGTCAGCAAAACACTTGAGAGTTTTTAGTTCATTGTCCTATATCATATCCCTGATGCAAAGAGAAGGAAGTTGGGGGACAAGAGTGAGCCTATGATACTGGTTGGCTATCATGAAACAGGTGCATACAGATTGTATCATCCTCTAAATCACTCTATAGTGATTAGTAGAGATGTAAAGATCTGTGAAAATGAAGCATGGGATTGGACTAAGAAAGAGAAGAGTTCCAGTCACACAATTCCCACAATAATTGAAGATGATGATCAAGTTGAACAAGTTCAACTTGATACTGAAGTTCAACCTGAAGTGCATGTTGAAGAGAATCAAGTCACTAGAACTTCAGTGAGACAAAGATTTACTTCAACTAGATTAGCTGGACATGAAGTCATTTCAGATAATATAGTTAATGAAGAAGGGGAATTTGTTCATTTTGCACTATTAGCAGATGCAGAACCAATCAATTATGAAGTAGCATTGAATGAAGATGTGTGGAAGAATGCTATGGTTGAGGAGTTGAACTCAATCAACAGAAACAACACATGGAAGTTGACTGAACTGCCTGCTAGTAAGAAACCAATAGATGTGAAGTGGGTTTTTAAATTGAAACTGAAGCCAAATGGTGAAGTAGCCAAGTACAAAGCAAGATTAGTGGCTAGGGGATTCATGCAGAAGGCTGGTATGGATTACTTTGAAGTATATGCTCCAGTTGCTAGATTGGAAACTGTGAGATTGATAGTTGCTATAGCTTGTGGAAGAAACTGGCCAATGCATCATTTGGATGTAAAATCAGCTTTTCTAAATGGTCCTTTAGATGAAGAAGTGTATGTGACACAACCACCAGGTTTCAAAATCAAAGGGAAAGAGGATATGGTGTACAGATTACACAAAGCTCTCTATGGACTGAAACAAGCACCAAGAGCTTGGAACAAGAGAATTGACAGCTTTCTTGTGAAGCAAGAATTTGTTAAATGCAAGTCTGAGTATGGTGTATATGTGAAGAAAGGAAGTGAAGGTAATCAACTACTCATCTATCTTTATGTTGATGATTTGATAGTGACTGGTAGTGATATGAATGAGATAGAAGCATTCAAATCACAGATGATGAGTGAGTTTGAAATGTCAGATTTAGGAAAATTGACATACTTTCTAGGCATGGAATTTACTGAAGTTGCAGAGGGATTGGTGATGCATCAAAAGAAGTATGCATCTGACATATTGAAGAGGTTCAATATGATGAGCTGCAATCCATCATCATCACCAGCTGAGACAAATGTAAAACTGGTGATGAATGAAGATGAAGAACCTGTGAATCCTACATTGTTCAAGCAAATTGTTGGTTCATTGAGGTATCTATGCAATAGTAGACCTGATATTGCATATGCAGTTGGCATAATCAGTAGATTCATGAGTGAACCAAGAGTATCTCACCTGCTAGCAGCCAAAAGAGTGATGAGATACATCAAAGGAACACTGCAGTATGGTATTCTATTTCCTAAATGTTTGAATGATAGTTCTATGGAACTGATGGCATATTCTGATGTTGATTGGTGTGGAGACAGACAAGATAGAAAGAGCACTTCAGGGTACCTATTCAAGTTTATGAATGCTCCAATTTCATGGTGTGCTAAGAAGTAACCAATTGTAGCATTGTCAACCTGTGAATCTGAGTATATTGCAGGGTGTATGGCAGCATGTCAGGCAATATGGCTTGAAAATATACTCAAGGAGATGGAGATAGAGGTTAGCAGACCTATAGAATTGCTCATAGACAACAAATCTGCTATAAGTTTAGCAAGAAATCCAGTTCTGCATGGAAGAAGCTAGCATATAGAAGCAAAGTTTCATTTTCTGAGGGAGCAAGTGAACAAGGGAGCACTACAGATTGTTCATTGTTCTACTGAGCTGCAGCTTGCAGACATATTCACTAAGGCATTGAAGGTTGACAGATTCATCAAGCTCAGAAGTTTGATTGGAATGAAGGAAGTGGAAACTTGAATTAAGGGAGGATGTTAGTTTGTTTTAATTCAAGTTTAGTTTAGTGATAATCACAATCAGTGGTTAATCACATTCTGTTTTAGTTTGTTATGAAGTTTGTTACAAGTTTGTTAGAGGTTAGTAGATAAGATCTAGAGTTTGTTACATTGCTTGTGCTTCAAGCAACTTAGCTAGATATTGTATATAAGCTACCTCCTTTGTACATTTCATATGTAGAATCAATAAAGATCAATTTCATTTTCATCATAACTTCTCTCTTCTCTCAATTCTCTCTCTAATTCACATAAACCTTAGAATAAGAAACTGCTTCTGAACTGCTTCTGAAGAGTGCTTATGAACTAGCTTCTGAAGAGTGCTTCTGAACTGCTTCTGAACAAGCTTCCGCTTCTGATTTTCTGCGCTATCAGTTATAAGTGTTGCTTGGTAAAGTTCCCATGTACTTTACTTGATTTTTGCCGAATTTTGAACCACCTCCTTTGCATCCAACCTTTTTACTAGAGTTTCTAGTTGAATGCTAAGAGTGTTTAACATGTTTTTAATCATTTGTAATGTTGTCTCATGTTAATGTGTTGTGTTCTCTATCGTTTGGTTTTCATTGTCAACATGTTTCTCGATGATTTAATCAAGTGGTTGGCTGTCCAAGTATGGTTTTAGTTAGTTATTTGTTCTTTTAAAGATGTTTAATTTAGGGTATGTTTGTTTCAAGTTATAATTCTAGATTCATGAGAATAAAATCATAAAAACATACATTCATATGTTTGTTACAAGTTTACTAAATTTTATTCCCGTATATAAAATGATTCCCGTATATAAAATGTTTCTGGCAATAGAAAATTTTTCCAAAAAAAAAATGATGAGAATAAAGTTTCCATGAAGATTGAGAATAAATTCAAATGTAATTACCTATTATAATCCCTATTTTTAAGGTTCCTTGAATTATTATAATGTTAACTAAACATTTTTTTTCTAAATATCTTAGAATAAAATTTACATGTGTATATTGCAAGTAATGTTAATTCTAGGAATAAATTTGATAAACTTAAAACAAACGTACCCTTAGTTTTGATTTTCTTTGCATTACTCATATTGGGGATTAAGCTTGTATTTCTTTTTCCAAAAGATTTCTAATTTTCTCTGAACATTTATTTTCTTTTATTAACAAATGAAAAGTAGAAAATTAAGTGTTTAAGACTGAATATATTGAATGCCGAGCATACAATATTTTTTTTTAATAAAAGAAAAATCTTAGGGTTGTATGTGTAAATTTCATGAACTGATTATCACTAAATATTGGCACCATTAAGAAACAACGTCAAAGAATACATGAATCTACTACAAAGAGAAGAAGAAAAGCAAATGATACGTAATTGGCCATTTCTAGTAATAATACCAAAACAAGAAAAAAAAAATCTTTGACATATATTTGCCACGTAATTTTGCACGTTTGTTTTTTACTTTTTGACATGAAATCGGTGCACCCACGTAATGATTCAACCGACAATGATTAATGTTATCTTTGGTTTGGCTGTGGTCCTGTCTGGATGTGTCAGGCCGACATCTCAATGAGTAATAGCGGTGAAAAAAGAGAAGTTCGAAAACCTAAGACTTCTACGCTATTAAGTGAAATGAAATATTAAACGTATATTAAGTGAAATGAGAAGTGAAAATTGATTGTACAGAAAAAAAGAGAAGTAAAAATTGATTTTAGCAATACTGAATTGATAATGTTTCTCTGAAATAGAATTGATTTTATCCTTTAAATTAATTCTATTTATATAAAATTATAGTTACACTCGAATTTATATAAAATTTTACAATAATATCATAATTGTCCTCTTCATGTAAATTTGTAAAAACCTTTATTTCATTATCATTCCGAACCCTCACCCCCTTTCATCAATAAATCACCATATATGTGTAACCAAAATCAAAGATTGAATCAACATCTTTTTCATTGATCTGTACTATATTCATAAAAGTCAGTGAATTTCATAAATTTCATTTTCTAAGAGTTTCTATTTGTTTATTATTTATTTTGGTATGAGATATGCCTCTGTTAACCGTAATTTGATTTTACGTAGTGAGAGGTTAATGTAAATTCAGTTTACGTGTGTATATAAGAGGTTTACGTAAAATGAGTTTACGTATGTATATGAGAGGTTAGTGTAAATTCAATTTACGTGTGTATATAAGAGGTTTACGTAAAATGAGTTTACGAATGTGTATGAGAGGTTAGTGTAAATTCAGTTTACGTATGTATATAAGAGGTTAATGTAAACTCAGTTACGAGAGGTTAATGTAAATTTAGTTTACGTATATATATAAGAGGTTAGTGTAAACTCAGTTTACGTAGTTAATGTAAATTAAGTTTACGTATGTAGATAAGATGTTAGTGTAAATTCAGTTTACGTAGTTAATGTAAATTTAGTTTACGTAGGTAGTTAAAGGATATATTAATTATTCGGAGGTGTAATTTAGATTTTTTGGAGTGTGAGCAGCATCGGTCTTAATACTCTGATTTTTCTAAAGTAACTTTTAATTTTAGAATCAATTTTTCACATTTAAAATTATTGTTAATTCACGTTTACATAGTGTATTCGAAGTTTAAACTTAAATAATTATACCTTCAATTCAATATTTGTTACAATCAATTTTTTCCACCGCAGAATCAAACATATTTGACATATTTGATAATTTTGTCATAAAAAAAAATATATTCTAGAATTTCTATTGATAAGTTTATAATAATAAAATTTCTAATTTTCTGGGTGTGTACATACATTTTATTTTTGTTTACAATTGTGTACCTACATTTAAATCATATATTGCGATTATGATTTTTGTTTCATCAAAAATAAGATTTTTTTAAAAGAATTTTTTATTTTTTTTAAATTCGATATCTAACCCAATAACTTGCGAGACCCATTAGTAAAATTTATAACATAAACATGTGATATTTACTTACATTTCCGTGTTCAAACGGAAGTTTTAATTAATGAATGTAATCCTACAATGATCAAGGAGTCTTATTTTAGACCACACATCACCTGTTAAATCTAGTGCACCCCATTAATATAAAAGACCAGCATAGTTCCACTTTTTATACATAACAAAAATGGCAGAATCTTCATTCACTAACAGCAATCTTAGGTTAGCAGGCAAAATAGCCATCGTCACCGGAGGTGCCAGCAGCATCGGCAAAGAGACGGCGCATGTCTTTGTGGAACAAGGTGCATGCATGGTGGTGATTGCCGACATCCAAGACGAGTTGTGTGATATTTTATTTAAACCCAATAACTTCATATTTCTTTTCCGCATATTATGTTTAGCAATGTTGGGATTGCAAGTCCATCTGACCAGACTATTTTGGAACTCGACATTTCTCAAGCTGACCATTTATTCTCAATTAATATCCGAGGAATGGCATTGTGCGTGAAACATGCAGCACGTTCGATGGTGGAGGGGTAGCATTGTATGCACGGCTAGTGTCGCTGGTAGCCACGGTGGAGTGAAGTTAACCGATTACGTAAAGTCGAAGCACGCAATATTATAGGCTTGATGCGTTCAGCTAGTGTGCAACTTGCAAAGCATGGAATAAGGGTGAATTTTGTATCACCAAATGGATTAGCAACACCATTGACATGTAAATTGCTAGATGCAGGTGCAGAGACAGAGACAAGTTGATCTAATTTATGGAGAATACAAGAGGTTGGTAGGAGTGGTTCTCACAACCAAACAAGTAGCAGATGCTGTGTTTGTCACTGGCCTTGATCTTCGTGTGGATGCATGGTAGCTATGTTTCTGGCAAATCTGAACTAGCATTTTAATTAAAATTTGTATTGCTTCCATCAATAATGTATTGCTATTGAATTATTTGTAGGATGAAAAATTCCTAAACTTCTAGTTGAAGGTATTAGAGATGTAAGGAGTGATGTACATGAAATAAATGTAATAAATAAATAGAAATAAATACAATATGTGCTTTTTATAGGGAGTCATTCATGTTTGATTATTTTTTCTTAATTATATTTTAAAAATAATAATATATTGCAATAATTTATTCCTAACATTTATTTTTTCAGAAATTAGTTTACTGGTCCAGTGCTTTGCTGTGATTTTTTTTTTTTTTTTATGATGGTTGGGATTTGAACCCCGAACCTTACATATATTATGTGCATAATCCATACCAACTGAGCTAAGCTCACGAGAACGCTTTGCTGTGATTTTAACATACATAAATTGAGTTCGAACATAAATCTTGTGTTTATTCCGTTAGTTTTATTCGGAGCTTTTGGAGCCCTTCTCATTTCAAAAAGTTATAAAATGATGATACTCATGAGGATTACTCTTTAGATAAAAACATTCATGAACGACAGTTAATTACTGTTTAACATCAAACGACATTTAATTGTCATTTGACATGTTTTATGGTATGTGTGCAACCGATAGATGTCTTAAGATCAATATTTGATACTCTTTATTTGACCATTTAAAGATTGATGTTTACCTCGTCAAAACTCAATTGTTTTTCATCCATTTTAAAAAGGATTTGTTAGAGTAATACACTTTTTTTTTTTTGTTACAAGAGTAATACACATTTTAAACATACGTATTTATTTATTTTTGACATTGATTTGAAATGAAATACCATATAATAAGGCTTCATAAGTATTGATTTATCTCACTTCTCGATGTTTGTTCTAGATCTCTTCTCAAGTTCCATACCCACACTCAATGAGGGAAAATATTTACATGAACACAATTTTTTCTACATATGATTTAAAAACATAAAATTATATCATTTAATTATCTAATATTTAATTCTTTTTTTCTTTTTATCTTTATTCTTATTTGAAAATACAAAAATCTCGTGTTTAAAAGTTGTTTTCACACATGAACTACTCCTCATTGAGAGACAATAAGGACGAATAATCATTTTAGTCTTTGGGTGTATAAATCGCTTTAGATTAGTCCATGGCTGAAGAAAACACAAAAAAAATCCCAACTTCAAAATTCGTTAATCATTGTAGATCCTAACATTAGTTTTGAACGTTAGGTCTACGGAAAAGCCGAGCTAACTTTTCTTTAATTGTTAAACCTACACAAATTAAATTCCAAACCCGATTAAGCATACACAAAATTACCAACTCAGTTTTTTTGTAAACTTAACGCCCAAAACTCACGTCAGAAACTACAACGACAACTAAATTTTGAAGTCAAAGTTTTTTTCTTCTTTTTCTTCCAAGACAAGGAACAGTCTCACAGCGAGGTAAGCATCCATGATCAAAATAGTTGTTTTCCCCTATAAGATATTGTGACATTATATGGACCTTAGCATTTTTATTTTGAATTCATTCATCCAAATGTAATGAACTTTGACAACACGGCGTGCTATATTAGACAAATTCTATGGTATATTTAATATATTTGAGTGTACCGATACACTCATTCTTTAAATTAATAGTTAAATGAGTTGTTTTTGAAGAAAAATATTGTTTTTTTATCACTTATAATTATAATAACTAAATCTTACTCATCAAAAGTGTCAGCGAAATAAAATTTATATTTTTTGAATTTTTATCACTCATGATTAAGAACATTGATTATTTTTTACGATAATATGTAAAAAAAATTACTATGATTCTTATAAACAATGAAATGATGTTTTTTCTTACGAAATGATATTCTATAAAATATAAATATTGAAAAATAGTTATTTCTTACATGAAAAATGATCGTTAATTTATAAAACCATGAAGTGAGAGTACCGGTACATCTCATTTTATGAGTGTACAACTGTAGAAGTTCCCGCTATATTATATTCCACGCGTAGCACATGCATGCACATGGAGAGCAAGAAAGCAACAAGAGATGTAATGTCCAAACACAAATTTCCAATATTTTTATGGCCCACTTTCCACTAACATCATTCATCACCTATAGATACAACTTTTATTTTTTCAATAGGTATAAATTTTATAAATAGCACAAGCTTAAAATCCATAGTACACTCTCTTTCCACCTTCTAATAATATTTAGTTTCAACTATATTTGCATCCAAACATGGCAGAAGCTCCATCTACAAACACCACTCTAAGATTATCTGGCAAAGTAGCCATAGTAACAGGAGGTGCTAGTGGCATAGGTGAAGCCACGGCGCGTGTCTTCGCGAACGAAGGCACGCGTGTGGTTGTGATTGCTGACATCCAAGATGAGCTTGGAAATCAAGTAGCTGCGTCCATAGGCAACCAAAGGTGCACCTACATCCATTGTGACGTGACAGATGAAGATCAAGTTAAAAATCTCGTTCAATCAACGGTCAATACTTATGGGCAGGTTCGTAGTATTTCCAATCCTATTTATCGGAATCTTTTTTTTTTGTTTTTTTTGTCAGGGAGCTAGTGGCTAGAATTCACCTTTTTTCAAGGTGAATAGGTGGGGTGTCCGGGGTTCGAAACTTGGCCCATGCATATAACAATGCATGTCCCTGCCAACTGAGCTATGCTCATGGGGATAAATATGAGAATCTCTACCAAATGAGAATATTAATCAAATGAAATTTTTAAAATGTTAATATTAAATTATCTACTGTAGTTAGTTGTGATCTCTATCAAACATGATGGTCTTATTTTGTTTCTATTTGAGTATGTAAGTGACAAAATAGAAATGAAATTTTGTTATTCTCACAACAGCTGGATATCATGTTCAGCAATGCTGGAATCATTAGTTCCACAGCTCAAACAATAATGGAACTTGATATGTCCCAACTTGACCGTTTATTTGCCGTCAATGTCCGTGGAATGTCGTTGTGTGTGAAACACGCGGCGCGTGCAATGGTAGAGGGTCACGTAAGGGGGAGCATAGTGTGTACAGGGAGTGTTGGCGGTAGCCGGGGAGGCTCGAGGTCAACGGATTACACGATGTCAAAGCATGCAGTATTGGGGCTAATGCGTGCGGCCAGCGTACAACTAGCCGCACACGGGATAAGAGTGAACTCTGTCTCGCCGAATGGGTTGGCAACACCTTTGACTTGTAAGTTGTTGGGAATGAGCAATGAGGAAGCACAAGAGAATTATAAAAATTATGCAAGGCTTGAGGGAGTGGTGCTCACACCTAAACATGTGGCAGATGCTGTATTGTTTTTAGTTTCTAATCAGGCTGAGTTTGTAACTGGTCTTGATCTTATTGTCGATGGTGGATTTGCCAAGGTATAAATAAATGTCTAAATAAATAAATTAAAAACAATAACAACATTAAAAGAGAATCCAATAGTTGTTGGTTTTATTTTAAGTATTAGGATTGTTTTCTATTTTGCACACACACAAAAAATAGATTATTCTTTAAATATTGTGAGGGTACTATGAAACAAATTGACTAAACTATGGGTACCATGAATCAAATAATTTATCCCAGAGCAATATTCATTTAAACACTAGTAGTATTAATTTTAAAACAAAATTTTGACATTTCTTGTATAAAAACTTGATATCCTACTACCAACTCAAAGATTAGTCATATAAATTACTTTAACAACTTAAACTGGTTGTCTGATATATTAGAGTCAATTTTAGTCTCATTTCTTTCCACAAAAGTTCACATGTGTATATATGTTTCTAGGGTTTTGCTAACCAATGTCCTAAAGACGATGATTAAGGATGTTAAAAATAGAAAATTTTCATTTAAAACAACAACTTTGACTTTTATAAAATCAAACATTCCACTTTTCATCAATTTCCAATGCATAATTTCTATATTAATCTCCTTAACCATTTTCCTTAGGACACTAAATAACATTTCTCATGTTTCTGTTAACTTTTTTTTGCTGACATGTCATTGATTAGATTCTTGATTAGTTTATAAATTTACCTATTTAACTTTAATCATTAATTTATCAATAACTTCAAATTAAACATTAAAATGTTAAGTTAAATATTTTTTTTAGGGATGTTAAGTTAAATATTAAATAGTTAAGTTATTAATTTTTTGGTCATAACATTATATACTTGTCATAAAAAATTTCTTTTTTTGATCTAAATCAAACATAATTTTTCTTAAACAAAAACCTTTTTCTTAAAATTTCTATTTAGCAAATCAAATCCACCTTAGTTTCATTTTCTCTATAAATAATTTTTCTTAAACAAAAACCTTAATGAAATTAAATCATGTTCATAAACATAAACATACTCAAGCCTTTTCCACTTCCTGTAAAGTCTATCAATTAAATTAGCATACATTCAAGTTATTTAGAAGTTCATGACCTTAAACCTTTTTAGCCAATTAAATTTCATCATAAAAATCGAATTCAATTAAGAGACATTCTAAAAACATCATCCAAAATGTAAGTCTATCAATTAACTTGTCCAGACGCCACATGTACACTAATTAGATATTAATAATGTTTTAATCTAATTTATTTTTTTAGTCTAATTACAGTTTTAGCCCCCCTATTTTATCTTATTTGCAATATTAGTCTCCCTATTTTCAAAGTCACTCATTTTCGGTCCATTTCTATGATTTATGTACAACAAATTGATGATTTGTCATTTTTTTAAATTATGTGGCACACCATAATTAATAACAAATTAATTACGCTAAGTATAAGGCAAAACCTTCTCTTCTTCTCGCCGCCAACCACCACCACGCTCCCACCAGGTTAGTTTCTATTTTAGATATTTTTTTTTGGTTGTAAAAGGGGTTTGTGGCATCTGGTTGTAAAAGTTTAGCCAAATCCAATTTTTTGTTGGTTCTTTGAACACTACAATTGTTGTCATTTTAGAATACATAAGCTAGCAAAACAGCTGTGGATTAGAGGAGAATAAATGAAATATATATATTTTTTTAAAAACATTTTTTGATGGCAGCCTAGTTGTAGTTTTTTATGATAGTTTAGGGACTATTTTGTTGTTTTTAATGATAATTAAGAGACTAAATTGAAGTATTTCAAAAACTGCCACAATGTACCGTTTCAAGTGGCGGTTATTGGAAGCCGCCGTAATAAAACCGTCCTAATTCACCTGTTATTTTGTAGTGCGTGAAGACATGTAAGGAACATATTTTTATCAACATTCATGAATTTTACACCAAATATGGCAAGACTTTGTTTATTTTGTTCTGATCAAATAGACTACCTGCATAGATTTTGGTTTCTTCTATTCATTTATTGAGTTTTAGTTCTTGATATAATGCCTCCACATTGATTGATCTATATACTCATTTCCACCAATTTCTACGATGCTTGGTTGTGGCTGTTTAATTGAAGTAAAGAATTTGCAAGGACATTTGTGTTCTGGACCGGTCAAAAGGACATTTGGCCCATATACTTAGGCCCAATACGATCTAAAGCCCAAACATCACGTTTGACAAAGTTACTTGCAACATCCCCCTTTCAGACAAGGAGGTGCACAGAGCGAAAGAGACTGGTTCAAACGAGTCACAACGTCTCTCTGTAGGTTCCCGCAATAAACTCTCTGGCGGTTACACTTTCCATGATTTCATAACTGCTAGAGTCAGGTGTGCCATTACAACGGCTCTGCAACCCTCCACCTCTATAAATAGGGGACTCACAGCAGTCCCCAAGGTAGAATCTCTTCCTCTAAACCCTCACTCTCTCTGATCTCTACTTACTTGAGCGTCGGAGTGCCTGCAGGTACACACCCCCCATCCGCTCAAAGAAGCATTTTGTTGCATTTCACCACCACTAAGACCACCACATTCAAAGCACCGACAGTCACCTTCTGATCAGGTACGATCAATTTGTATACTTTTTTTGAGGTATCTTATTGACCAAGAAGTAGTTGATTATGCTTCATTATCACATTGGAGAAATTGACAAAGCAATCAAATAGGAAACTTAGGAAATTTTGCACCAAGTTGAATTAGTAGTCTCATTAAATTTTTTTGTCATTAGAAGCACTACATATTGGTCATATGGTGTAGCTTTAGCTTAAAGAGTCATTAGAAGCACTAGATATTGATCATATGGTGTAGTTTTAGCTTAAATCTCTAAATCTTAGTGCATGTTTATTTTTCAGTTTGTCTAAACTTTAACTTGCAGCTTTCTTCTATGAACTTTAATGTGTGTCAATGATTTGAGATTTCAACATGTGGTTATCAATGCATGCTAAGAAAGTGTTTATCAGTTATTTCATGCTCTAAAGTTTTGTATTTTGTGCTTAGGTGTGTGTTGAATATTTTGTAGCTTCATGGAAAGGTCAAGGCACAGAGAAGCTTTGAAGCAGAAGGTTGATGAGAACATAAAAGTAATTTGACATTCACATGTTGATCTTGTTTTTTTAGTATACGTCGATATCGAAATTATACATTGAAGTTTCTATTAGAGATTTTTTTTTGTTTGTTAGTTTCTGCATAAAGTTAGTTAGTTTCCTATCAAGTTGTGAAGTGGTTACACTTAATTGCTATCAAGTTATTTTGCATTCTTTCAATATAGATGAAAACTGTTATATATAAGGTCTACAAACACCCTTGTACTGTCATAAATACATGGAGATTTTTAATAATACTAATAATTATCGGGGACACATTGAACCATATGGTTGTTTTTGCAAATCAATTCAAATAAGAGGTTTGTTAGTCTTTAACTTAGATTCTAGTGTTACTCGTTTTAGTTTTCATGTTTAACATCATCATAACGGGTATGCAGGTTTGTTTTGGTAACAATCAATTTAAAAATGTGTTCTTTGATATGTTCCACTATAAGTTCAATTTTTGTTAATCGCATCTTTGATATTTTAATTTTAAATGAAAATAGTTTCTGCAATGCAAACTTTTCATATAGTAGATTTTCGGTGATTAGATCTTAATTTCTTGTGCGGTGTACTTTGGGTCACTTAGGGAAAAAAAAGTTTCATTTTTCAATATTCTTGAATCTTGATTGAAATTTGTTGTTCACACATATCATAAGGCTGAAACACATGTAAAACATGAAAATGCCTGTTGGTTTGAACCAAATGTCGGTTTGATTTAATTATGGACAATTGTAAAAGATAATGTATTTTTCTTGTTTATGACTGAGTGCAAATGTTGTATGAGGTATATTGGCTTTGGAAATGCTCTGGTTTAATTACATGTAAAAACTGGCCGAAATTGACTTGGTTGAATTATTCATAACCCACAGTCTGCATAATTGATTTCCTCGGCAGTTAACTGCCGCTAGAACCAGCTGCAGTAAACTGCCGAGGAAAAAAGAAACCGGCGGTAGTTAACTACAGAGGGGCATTTTAGTCTTTTATATGTGTGTTACAGCCTTATGATATGTGTAAACAACAATACGAAGCAAGGATGTTGATTTCAGCCTTTATGATCAATACGTAGGTTTTTTTTATTTTTTATATAGATGAATGTTGATTTCAAAACCAAGGATTTTATGACACCATTACATGGTTATCAACCACAATTTTGTTATCGTGTCTGGCGGGTGAAGCAGATGTTTTGTCTTCATATGTGTCACTGAGAAGCAAAATGGACCTGTTTTGAAAGATAGGTTTGAAAGTGCACCGTAACCACTAAGTGACTATTTTAATATCAATCAGATGATTTTAATTAATCTAAAGGCTGAAAATTCATTCTCACATTCTCATATAAAATACCATTCTCACTAGATATATCCTATATATGTGTGTGTGTGTGTGTGTGTGTGTGTGTGTGTGTATCACTAATTTCAATACCAACCAATTAAGCATGGAGATCTCTGGATCTTAGTGCATGTTTATTTTCTATTTGATGAATCTTGAATGTGTGTCAAGGTCTAAACTTTAATTTGTAGCTTCCTTATATGAACTTTAATGTTGGAATCTACAAATTAAAGTTCACATAAGAGACATCTATGCTTTAAAAGAGTAAGTTATACAACAAATGTATAGAATAATAGGCTACCTCAACATGGTTACTATTGACAATGTTTTAAATGTTTTAGCATATCATATTAAAACATGCTTGTACGAATTTAAATAGAGTATTTATATTTCAAATAAGAGACTTCCCTATCCACCTTAATGTTTACCAATCTCAAAACATAAATAGGTCCTCTCAATTCAAAATTGCAACATAACACTTGCCGGTGAGAAGGAAAAAACCTAGAAAATTGTTTCTTTGCTTGATAAAGATGATAAGAGAAAAAGTTAGATATCAATTTTATTTAATTTTGTCACCTTCTTTTTGAAGGTAATGTACCTATAAAATAGTTTTGGGAAACATAACATTGACATCTTACGTTTCTACAATGAGATTTTTCATCGTAATTAAATTATTGTGTCCCTATTCAAAATTCTCATGAACAAAATTTGAGTTCATTTTTTAAAATGAAAATAAAAAAGTAGAGACAAGGGGGAAATAATGTAAACTCCTAATGAAATGATCAATTCAAATTGCAATCTTGAATTGAGAGAACCTATTTATTTTTTGGGATTGGTAAACATCAACGTGGACAGAATAGAAAAATTTCTGATTTGAAAAAATACTCCACCTAGATTCTTATGAGCATGATTTTATCTTGAATTGAAAAAACATTGTCTAACCATGTGGAGGTAGCCTATTATTCCAAGCATTTTATGTATAACTTTCCTTTTCAAAGAAAGAATGTCTCTTATGTGAACTTTAATGTATAGATTCCAACATCAAAGTTCATAGAAGGAAGCTACAAATTAAAGTTTAGATCTTGACACACATTCAAGATTTCCATGCTTAACTAATAAGTTAATCCTACACTCTATGACCAATACATAGGGCTTCTAATGATTCAAAAAAAAAAAAAAAAAACTAGAGTTCAACTGGTGCACAATTTCAATTTATCCAATGATATAATGAAGCATAATCAACTACTTCTAGGTTAATAAGATAACTGAAAAGTGGTTACTAATGTCCTTTCAAATTCTTCACTTCAATTAAACAACCATAAGCAAGCATCGTCCAACTTGGTAGAAATGAATATATAGATCAATCAAGCTTAATTTGGACGGATCTTAATTTGACCCTCCTTTGATAATTATACATTCATATTATTGTTAAAGGAAAAAATTCAGCTATGTGAAGAAGAAAAAAAAAAGATATTCGATTAATAATAGTTTCAAGCTTGCACTAAATGGTTGACAAACAAAAAAAAAAGTTACCTCTGGAAAAAGTTACAGCTAACTTATAGTCACACTCCACATGAAACCAAAGTCCACAAACTCTAGTTAAGATGACGAAATGGATGATTGTCCAAATTAGTGAATATCCTTAACTTGTTATAGATTGTTATTCTGAAATAAGGTTTGAACCGTTGTCTATGTCACTAATTTCAACACCAACAAAGATTCAAGAATATTAAAATATGAAGCTATTTTTCCCCAAGTGACCCAAATTACACCTTGTAAGAAATTAAAATCTAATCATCGGAAATCTAAATTAAGATCTAATTACCGAAAATCTACTATGAAAAGTTAGCATTGTAGAAACTATTTTCATTTGAAATTAAAACAACAAAGATGTAATTAACAAAAACCAAGCTGAAAGTGGACCATATCAAAGAGCACATTTTTAAATTGATAGTATACCAAATTAAACCTACATACCCGTTGTGATGATGTTAAACATGAAAATTAAAATGAGTAACACTAGAATCTAAGTTAAAGACAAACAAACATCTTATTTGAATGTATTTTCAAAAACTACAATATGGTTCAATGTGTCCCCGATAATTATTAAATCTTAGTATTAAAAATGTCCAACAAGAATGAGAATTAACCGATAAAAATGATGAAGGTCACAAATACAACATTGAATTTAATTGATACAGCAGTGTCTAACAATCTACCATAACTTGCAAGAGTACAACTAACTTATGAGAAACTTCAAATACCACTTCCACACAATAATAACTAACTTATTATCACACTCCACACTAAAACAATGTCGAGTAACTCTAATTAGTTACTACATATGATTAACTTGTTATATTTTTTTCCAAATCAAGAGTTCTGATCACTCACATTGTTTTAGAGTACCAAACGTAGATTTGTTTTTTTATTCATTTATTGAGTTTTAGTACTTGATATAGTTCACTCACATTGATTGATCTATATACTCATTTCCACCAAGTTGGATGATATTTTGTTGAGGCTTTTTAATTGAAGTAAAGAATTTGCAAGGACATGTGTATACTTGTTTTCAAATATCTTTTTGACCAAGAAACGGTTGATTATGTTTTATTATCACATTGGAGAAATTGACAATGCAGTCGAAAAAGAACTTAGGAAATTGTGGACCGGTGGAATTAGTAGTTTCTCAAATTAATTTTTCGTATCATTAGAAGCACTAGACATTGGTTATATGATGTAGTATTAACCTATTAGTTAAGCATGAAAATCTTTGGATCTTAGTGCATGTTTATTTTCCATTGGATGAATCTCGAACGTGTGTGAAAGTCTAAACTTTAATTTGTAGGCATCCTTCCGTGAACTTTAATGTGTGTCCAAGATTTGACATTTCAACATATATATGGTAATCAATACATGCAAACAAAGTGTCGATCAATTAGTGTATGCTCTAAATTATTGTATGTTGAGTTAAGCTTCATGAAAGGTCAAGACACAGATAAGCTTTTAAGCAAGAGGCTGATGAGATCATAAATGTAATTTGACATGCACATGTTGATCTTGTATTTTAATATATGTCGATATTGAAATTATACATTGAAGTTTCTAATAGAGATTTCTTTTTTGTTAGTTTCTGCCATGAAGTTAGTTAGTTTGCAATCAGGTTGTCAAGCAAAAATTCATGGCTCAACCTAACAAACAAAAGATATCTAATAGAAACTTCAATGTATAATTTCGATATTGACATATACTAAAAAAACAATATCAACATTTACATTTTTAAATTACCTTTAGGATCTCATCAACCTCTTGTTTCAAAGCATCGATGTGTCTTAGACCTTTAATGATGCTACAAAACTTTCAACACACATATAAACCCAAAATACAAAACTTTCAAGCATACACTAATTAATCAACATTTTCTTTACATGTATTGATAAGAACATATTGAAATCTCAAATAATTGACACAAATTAAAGTTTACAGAAGGTTGAAAGTTTAGAACATGACATACGTTCAAGATTCATCCAATGTATAATAAACATGCACTAAGATCCAGTGAATTCCATGCTTAATTAATAGGTTGATACTACACCATATAACCATGTTTAGTTCTTCTAATTATACAAAATAAAAACTAAAAGACTAGAAATTTTACTGGGTGCACAATTTCCTAAGTTTCTTCTTCGATTGCATTGCCAATTTCTAGAATGTGATCACCAAACATAATTAACCGATTCTCGATCAATAAAATACTTGAAAACAAGAATAGAAATGTCCTTTCAAATTCTTTAATTCAATTAAACAACCACAATCAAGCATCATCCAACTTGGTGGGAATTATGAGTATATATCAATCAATGTCAGCAAACTATATCAAGAACTAAAACTGTAGTAAATAAATAAAAGAAAGCAAGATCTATGTAGATACTCTATTTGATCAAAATTGACAAATTTTAATGCAATCTAAAATAATTCTAAGGTCATACTTAACCAGAGTTTTGTCTAGAACACCTAAGGAAACAAACAAAAAGTAAATTGGGTGAAAAGAAAGACAAACAAAAAAACTTGCAAGACAACTTTCAAGTCTCAATAATAGTGCATAGGCAATCAAGGATTGATAAGAAATGGTGTGACACGCATTTCACAATGGAGAAAAAATACTTTTAAATAGTCATTTCACGGTAAAGAAAAAGAATTATAAATAATTAACTATAAAAAATAAGACCAATCTTCTCTTTAAAAAATAAATCATTATATACATTAGAACTAAAATATACTCTAACAATCCATTTTCAACTTTCAAGTGTCACTATCACAGTGGACTTCTACCACCTTAAACCTCAAGACTCAACAACATGTATTTAGTGCGATTTCACAAACGCGGATTAAGGCAGACAAATACAAACAAAGAAAGGGTGAGTTTTGAAAACATGCAATCACAGTAAAATGATTGAGAGGAAAACACAAAGTTATCAAGTAAGCCCCATATTTTATCAAATCATATTTACAAAAAAAAAAAAAAAAAAAACTATTCTAACCATCAAAGTTTAAACTTCACCATATAATTCACCAAGTAGGAGATCCATAGTACTAACCCCCTAAATTCAGCCAGATCAATCTATCACAATTCAAACAATAACATGCATGCTCTATGTCGAGACTAGACTCTTTAACTTTATTTGATATCATTCTACTGTGAAGTATTTGATTAGGAGATCCATAGTACTATGCCACCGCATGGATGAAATGACAATTCAACATAACATGTTGGTCTTATCATCTCTGATAAGCCGGAGAGGGAAAATATATCAATTTAAAAATCAAATATCATACATTTCAACATATACTAAATGAAAATCAAGAACTTAACAAGAACGAGAACTAACCGGTAAAAATGATAGCTCTCGTATAGAAGAAGAAAAATGTGTGATCGATTTATCAATCTGATGACATTAGCTCTTCAAATCAAATCAAGTGTGAGAGACGATCACACACACACACACAAAATGGTGCTGCACAATTTTAAGATCTGGTAGGGCTCTCTCTATGACTGAATGGTATTTATATATACAAATGGGCTATGGGCTAATTAGGTTAAATGTTGACTAAATGCTAATATTAAGTTAATAATAAGAATTAATAATTTGGATTTATATAAAGATCAGTTGTTACAACATGAATTCGTTACAAAACAACAACTTTGAATTCATACTTATTGCAAACGGTTTTTCATAATTTAAAAAGAAAAAATCAAGTTCAATTGTTTATTGCATATCCTAGTTTCAGCAAGTTTGGTTTTGGTATTATATTAATGGACAATACTACACATTAATATGGTGACATAATTGGGGAACATAACGTTTTTTTTAAGAGAACTGCTATATGGTGCGACACATAGCAGCGACGAAACGCACGACGTCACCTCCCTCATGTGCACTCTCCATTTCTATTGCTCATTTATTTTTTTTTATTAAATTCAGTTATTTAAAATAAACAATTAAAAAGTGAAATATCAGTGCAAAAGAGAAAATAACACATTTGCTCTCATGATCACATATTCTGTATGAACTTTCTAGATTCTAATCGACATCTTGCAACTCATCTCTGCCGTTACTTCCACTGATCTTGCTGTATTCCTTGTTTTCATTGCTGCAATTGTTTGTCTTCCACTGATCACATTTTCCTTTTTTTAATTCAATTTTGTTTAATGTAATCTGATACATTAAACTGAGGGTTGCTTTTTTTTTTCTCATAGGAAAAAAAAATCAAATTGAATGGTATTAAAGGATGTAGTGGAAGACATGTATAAAGTATGATACAAGCCGGCCCTAGTTTTTTAGTAAGAAAAACTCCAACTTCTCTCTTAGTATCGGTAATGAAAAGGCTAGTTGTATTTTATTTCTTTAAAATTTATTTTAAGACAAAAACTACACAAGCAAAGGACAAGTTGTAATTTGACCAGCTCCTAGGACTGTTCCACAAGGGAGCCGGCCAGGTGAAATTTTTGATCGTAGCTCTTGATTACTTTACTAAGTGGATCGCTTATTTCCTTAGGAGTCTGAAGAAAGGAAGGGCGTGTTGGGCGGATCTGGAGATGAATCTGCTAAGTGCTATTAGCATTCCTTTTAACTTCATGATCCGCTCTTTGGTAGAGGGAGTCTCCTAAATCCAACAGAAATAGGAACGCGGAAAAGGAACAAGAAAACAACCGTTTTTAGGAACCAAGATCAAACATACCTCTTTACACTGGGAAAAAAGTTACAATAATGACCGTCAATTAACAGTGTTAGGCAAAGGGGGTCTCACACGTGATTTTTTTTTTTGTTTTGGTCAAGTGGCCTAGTGGTTAGAGCTCACACAATTTAATTGTGGAGAAGTGGGGTGTCCGGGGTTCGAACCCCGGCCCCTGCATATAACATGCAACATCCCTACCAATTGAGCTAAGCTCACGGGGATTCATCAAATAAATAAGGGAGGTTTGTGCATAGTGAAAAAATAGAGGGGATGTATCTTACTTTTGCATAAAGTTTAGGGGAGTTTGGTGTAATTTTCCCTTTTATTATTACTATTATTATTATTATTATTATTATTATTATTATTCCACTCATTGTCGTTTGCGTCAATCAACTCTCTAACCATCATGCCCTCCGTCCCCATCGGTATGTTGCTTGTCGCATATGCACTCCCTTCATTACTAATCCAAGGACCACGCCATGCTTATGATTTTTGAACCGTCTCCCAATCTCCATCTAAGGCCTCCTCTGACTATTACATGTGAAACATGGATACTACCCCATACAGAACTCGGGTTGTGACCCCATGTTAAAATATATATATTATTTCCTTTATTGTTATTCTATTTTAATAGTTGTTTATTTTTCATTATGTCACTCGAGAGATTAAAAAGTTGATTAGTTGTATTCTCAGTTATAGAGTAATTTCTACACCCCAGTTTTGAATCCACAAAATTCCCTCTTAAAAAATATCTAGTTTTGAAAACTCTTGCAAGTATAGTATCATGGTTGGTTTCTAACCTCCAACCTTGCTTCCCAAGCATTGTCAAATTGAACCCATACCTCTATATTTTATCCTCAACGTTAGCTTCTCCCACCTTAACAGTTGATACCTTTCGCGTTTTGTCTATTTGATCCCCACCAAAACAAATTCAACAACATTTGCATCTCCTCCCCTAAAGTTGTCGGAAGTAGAAAGAAACTCATAAAATAAGTTGGAATCAATTGAGAAACTGATTTAATTAGTACCTCTCTTCCTGCAATGGATAAATGTTTTCATGACCAATTTTGTATTCTCTCTTCCAAATGCGGTCTCGATGGTAAACCCAAATATTTTCCTGAGCCTATACTCTCTGAAACTTGTAAAATTCTCTTCACCATCTCCCTAGTCGTGTGATTCGTGTTCTTGGTAAAAAATATTTCTGATCATTTATGTAAATTTATTGTCTTCCCTGAGGCCCCTTCATATTTTATAAGAGCTTCTAATATAGTTTGTGCTTCTTTTTCATTTTCCCCACAAAATAGGAAACAGTTGTCAGCATATTATAAGTGTGTAAGGAGTGTCACTCTTCTCAGTTTTATTGTATCATTTCATTCTATAGTTATGTTATGTTCACTTATGGTCTATGTGTTTTGGGCATTGGAGAACCAAGTTCTACATAGATTAAAATAAGGTCTAACTAAAATTTATAAAGAGTGACACTCTTAATCACCAGCGGCCAATAAGTCCCTGTATTCACGAAGTCGAATTTTTTCTTTCGAAAAAACTATAAAACTGAGATTTGAAATATGCATGGTCCAATGTCGATCAAATGATCACCGATATAACCTATTGTGTGAATGTTGGGACTTTGTGATCGAATGGAATCCATTCTCAAGTTCAAAGGGGCTTTTCTCTTTTATCTTTCTCTCTATCACATCAGCAACATATCACATCTATCAAACTCTATATCTCTCCCTCAATGTGCAAATGGGTTTTGGGTGTCTACCAATTTTAGCAGTCCAAAGACAGACTAAATGAATAAATGTCAATATACATCAAAGTCACGATATAATTTTTAACTTTTACATTACATTAAGTTCATATGACCGAATATTAGATAGTGTTTTTTCCTTCTAGAAAGAATAACATACGCAAGAGCTTACATCACTTGTCACAAAGTTCTTAAAATAATAGTACATTATAGTGCAGCTCAATTGTTTTCCATAAAATATTCATGAAAGGCATTGCAATGCTATGCTTTTAAACATTCTTTGTCTTGTATAATTATTACGCTCCAATAGTTAATGAGAATCAATTAAAAACAAATTGTTTGGAAGTATCCGAATTTGAATTCTTTTTGAAATAATTTTTAATCAGATTTCACTTATCTTTCAATCGAATTCTAAATCACCAGAGTCTCTTTCCCTACAAATAGAAGAGTTAAAAACAAAACAAAAATGTTATAAAAGCATCTTTAGGAGATATCCATCTTACAAAAATACTTTGTTTTTCATCATCCATGTCAAATTCAATTACATGCATGGAGAAAAAGACATGCATTGCTATGGTTCCTTCACCTGGATTGAGCCATTTGATTCCACTAGTTGAGTTTGCTAAACTATTACTCCAAAATCACAATGAATACCATATCACATTCCTCATTCCCACACTTGGTCCACTAACTCCTTCCATGCAATCCATCTTGAACACTCTTCCACCAAACATGAACTTCATTGTTCTTCCCCAAGTCAACATTGAAGACCTTCCACATAATCTTGATCCTGCAACACAGATGAAACTCATAGTGAAACACTCTATTCCATTTCTTTATGAAGAAGTAAAATCACTCCTTTCAAAAACTCGCCTAGTTGCTTTAGTTTTCAGCATGTTTTCAACCGATGCACATGATGTTGCGAAACATTTCAACCTTTTATCATACCTTTTCTTTTCCTCAGGAGCTGTTTTATTCTCTTTATTTCTCACTATTCCAAACCTTGATGAAGCTGCATCAACTCAGTTCTTAGGATCAAGTTATGAAACAGTAAATATTCCTGGTTTTTCTATTCCTCTCCATATCAAAGAGCTTCCCGACCCGTTTATCTGTGAAAGATCAAGTGATGCCTACAAATCAATTCTTGATGTGTGTCAAAAATTATCATTGTTTGATGGTGTTATTATGAATACTTTCACTGATTTGGAACCGGAAGTCATAAGGGTTCTTCAAGATAGAGAGAAACCTAGTGTTTATCCGGTTGGACCTATGATTAGGAATGAGTCAAATAATGAAGCAAACATGTCAATGTGTTTAAGGTGGTTGGAAAATCAACAACCAAGTTCTGTTCTTTTTGTCTCTTTTGGAAGTGGTGGAACACTCTCTCAAGATCAACTCAACGAGTTAGCTTTTGGTCTAGAATTGAGTGGTCACAAATTCTTGTGGGTTGTGAGAGCTCCAAGTAAAAATTCTAGTTCTGCCTATTTTAGTGGACAAAACAATGATCCATTAGAGTATTTACCAAATGGTTTTTTGGAAAGAACAAAAGAAAATGGACTAGTAGTTGCATCATGGGCACCACAAGTTGAGATTCTTGGTCATGGATCAATTGGTGGGTTTTTAAGTCATTGTGGTTGGAGTTCAACTTTGGAGAGTGTGGTTAACGGCGTGCCGTTGATTGCATGGCCATTGTTTGCAGAGCAAAGGATGAATGCAAAATTACTCACTGATGTACTCAAAGTGGCAGTGAGGCCAAAGGTTGATGATGAAACTGGGATTATAAAACAAGAGGAAGTTGCCAAAGCTATAAAAAGAATCATGAAAGGAGATGAAAGCTTTGAAATTAGAAAGAAAATCAAAGAATTGAGTGTTGGTGCTGCTACTGTGCTAAGTGAGCATGGTTCTTCTAGGAAAGCACTTTCTTCTCTAGCCTTAAAGTGGCAACAATATACATGTTGAGTAGCTTTAAGAAATTATTAATAATGTACTCATCTAAATTACATTTTTCTTATTGTTTCTTTTATCATTTAAATATATTATTTAAGGTATTAAAGCTATGTAATAATTTCTTACTTATGTGAATTTGATGTCAAACATTTTCATTATTTTTTACTATTTTTATTTTTTCCTTGCAGCAAACCGTATCTATTTTTACTTAGTTATTTCGTCGTAGTTGGTGCAGTAAAAACGCGAGGGCATTGAAAAAATAACCAAAATTATCTTGCTTTTGATGAAAATAGTAGAAGGGATGCACAAAAACAAAACTCTCAAGCAACATGATGATAGAAGTGGAGTAATTCACTTGATTTTTTTTATTTTTTTATTTTTATGTTTTATACCTCATTTTTCTAAAATTGCCGTATTACACACCGGTACCCGTACCTATGCATCATAGATAGCTTATTACGCATATAAGAGATTTGGGGTCTGATCATAGTTAGGGAACAAACTATTTTGACTCAAATTCAAAATCTAGTTCATTGGATAATGGCTGCCTCACTTATAACCATTATATTGATCATCTCACCGATCAATGTGAGATTTCCATCAAACCCCCACACATAATATTGGACATTTACGAAAGACTCTTATACCATCTTAAAATTTGAACTTGATTTGACATAATATATTCAAGCTAAAAAGCTTATTTTTTAGGAGGATTCTCCCTACTTATAACCACCGGACCATTTGACTAGTCACCTCACATATTTCAAGAGTAAATGAAGATGGAATAAAGCAAAAGAATCAAACTTTACCATATTTAAAGGGGAGTAAAGAGAAATAAACAAAGTGAAAAAAGACGATTTGGTACTCTTGCAATATTATTGTATTGAGGAGACAATCCAAAGTATTTATAAATTACCTAACCTTGCAAAGCAGAGAGAAGCAGAATTTGCAACTAGACTTTTCCCATTGATTTATATACATGGATCACCTTCATTGAATTCATGTATAACAAATTTTTCTTTGCACATATGTACGTAACCAATTAATTCTTGTTTGTGAAATTTTCGGTTATTATGAATAAAAAAAAACAACGGCTGAATTGCATGTTCTTGTATTTACAGTTTCTAGTACACATATACAGAAGATTATTTCCCATGTAAATACATATATGTTTGCACATGCATTAGTACCTTTAATTTTTATGCCAATAATCTTGTTAAAAAAAACTATGCCTATAATTTTTTATATTGATGTTTGCCAACTTCCTAGGATCTCCATAGTTTATGATTTTATAATATACAAATTAATATTTTCTGTTTTAAGCCTTCTATTTGTAACATATTATAACTTATAAAATATTTGATATAGACGTGTGAGTATGGCATATATTGGGAGAAATATTTCTACATAGTGATTGAGTTTGAATAGCATATGTTAACAACTTTCATATGATGATTCACTCATCATTTGAAGTAGTTATTTTAATTTGTTATGTTATCATCTAAAGAGTAAATCTAATAAGAAGATAAACCAACAGTGAAACCAACATATGATGAACACAAAATAGATGGTGTGCATTAGGCTATTCTTCTGAACTCTAACTTTTTAGGGAAACTTGTTATTGCTTGATTGCCAAAATGCTCTGTGAGTAGCCCCATTTGTAGTTATTATGTGTTCCTTTAGTGGAGTTTCTTCAGAATTCCATAAATTTCTACATATGCACTGCTCACACATTACACTTCTAATTGTTCAACATCCACAACAAGAAAATATGTGATTTGCTACGACAATTTTCGTAGCTAATTTGTAGCTACTTAGTAGCTAATTTTGTAGCTAATATCTTTTATCACAACCTCCCCACTCATCACCTCACCCCTCATTCCTCAAAAATTAAACCATGAGATTGTCTCATCTTATTTCTTACGACCATTCTCAAAGCTCTACTCTGATCTATCTCACTCTCCCTCCATGGTCCTCTTCAAACCACCACCTCCGTTTTTCAAACTCATCCTGCTTCAACGTCCACTAGTCTAATGGGAGACACAAATAGAAACGTGATACCGGAGACAACCCAAAACACAAGATTCATTTACGACACTAGAGAATAGAGACGAATGAAGAAAAGGTCGACCAAATTTATTGAAATGCCTAAAATAAATTTTAGTGAGACCCTTTAAAATGTTTAAAATAAAGGAGCACAAGTAAAGCTACACTCAGTCTTGTACATAAAATAGTTTATAACATTATTGTGTGTTGCAACTTGAATAGATTCTCAATATACTAGTATAGTACATATAGAAGATTTATAATTGCATATTATGACAAAAGCATAGACTAAAATTATTAAGATAGCTTAAATTTAAAAGATCTGCTTAGAGTTAGCTGCCTCCTCTAAAGAAAAGTTTCTTCACAACTAAATTACCATTATGATTTCCTATAGTCACACCTTGATTTGAAAAACTATTTCATCCGATTTGCTTAGACCGTTCCATTTCTTCACCATTATTCTTAGACTCAAATTATATGCCTTCCCCTCTCCTGAAACTGCGTGTTCAAGTTTGATGCTTGCATTCATTCCCACGCTCTTCTCTAGAGCTGGAAATGAGTCGAGCTGAGTCAAACTTGCTTCAGCTCGGCTCGACTCGATAAAATTTAGTTCGGCTCGAAACTCAACTCAAATTCGTTACGAAATAATTTTTCAGTTCGAACTCGACTCGATTAAAGCTCACGAATAGCTCGGTTCAGCTCAATAGGTTCAGTTAAAAAAATCAATTGAACCCAAAAAAATAAATACTATATTAGCAAGGTGTTTGCTAAAACAAAAGACCCTTGTATTGGAAAAACAAAATGACACAACTTTCTTGGTTGTTATTAAACATACTTCTCTCTGGTTTGCAAGGTTAGATTTATAAGGGAAAATTTTAATTAGAGTATAAAATATTTTCACTGTCTCCTAAAAAATCTCCTAAAAAATATGTTTGCAAGCAAGTGTGATTCTTATGTATGTTGTCTTTTTCTTTAGCTTCCTCTTCATGTCTAATGTTTCTTGCTCTTTTAACTAAAATATGGCATCTTTATTATTTAAAATTTAAAACTAATTACTTCCGGGTTAATTTAATAAATTTCATTATAAAATATTTGTTTTTTGGACAAGATAAAATATTTGTTAATTTGTAAACTTAGACCCACTTTTATTATGAACATATATATTTATGTCACAATTACAAACATTAAACAACCCAAAAAAAAGGACAAAACGGTTTTGACAACCTTAAAAAAAAAAAAAAAAAAAAAAAAAAAAACAAGACAGTTTTGACAAAAAATCAGTTACAATTTTTTTAAATTACATAATTACCCTTCATTTAATAATGATTTATAATAGTAGTAGGTGGATACTTTTGTCCATATGCGCTAACTTGAACCTTCATGTTTTTTTTTTTTCTTCAAGGAACCTTCATATTTTTTTGTTGATCTAAGTTAGCAAACTATATATATATATATAATTACCCTTCATAATTACACTATATATATGACATGTCGTATATATGCTATACGATACCATAGTACATGGAAAGAATCAAAGCCACACTTAGGTCCAAACAAAAGTCTCCTAAGTTTTCAATCAAAGTTAATAAACAAACAATAAGGGACCACTATCCAATATCTTCAACAACCCACCAAAAAAACATGATATAACAAATCAAATATAAGAAGACAAATTTTGCTTGTACCTTGCTACTTTATTTCATTTTTATATTATATAAGATAAGATATATCCCAAAATAATAAGTTGGGCAGCTGAACTATATTTGGAGCCAAACATGGCAGAAGCTATGTCCAGAAACTCCTCTAATCTCAGGTTATCAGGCAAAATAGCCATCATCACAGGAGGTGCCAGTGGCATCGGTGAAGCCACGGCGCATGTCTTTGCTAACGAAGGCGCCAGCCATGTTGTGATTGCTGATATCCAAGATGAACTTGGCAATCAAGTAGCTACGTCCATCGGCAACCAAAGGTGCACCTACATCCACTGCGATGTAGCAGACGAAGATCAAGTCAAAAATCTCATTCAATCAACGGTTAATACTTATGGACAGGTTCAAATATTTCCTATCCTATATCTTTGAAGCGTGTCTAACTTTTTCTATTTTCAAAATTTTTCGCATTATTATGAGAAAATAAATATTATAAGAGAAATGAAATTATGTTATTCTCACACCAGGTAGATATAATGTTCACCAATGCCGGAATCTTTAGTCCAACCGATCAAACTGTGTTGAAACTCGACATGTCCCAACTAGACCGTTTATTCACAATCAATGTTCGAGGAATGGCATTGTGTGTGAAACATGCCGCACATGCTATGGTGGAGGGGCGCATTAGGGGGAGTATTGTGTGCACGGGGAGTGTTCACAGTAGTCATGGATTCCTGAGGTCAACGGATTACACGATGTCAAAGCACGCAGTATTAGGGCTAATGCGTGCAGCCAGTGTGCAACTGGCTGCACACGGAATAAGAGTGAACTGTGTCTCACCGAATGGACTAGCGACACCTTTGACTTGTAAATTATTAGGGGTGAGTAAGGAAAAGGCACAAGAGACTTATAAGGGATATGCAAGACTTGAAGGAGTGGTGCTCACACCTAAGCATGTGGCAGATGTTGTATTGTTTTTAGCTTCGAATGATGCTGAGTTTGTCACCGGCCTTGATCTTAGTGTCGACGGTGGATTTGCTTATGGAAAATAGTGTTTTATACAACAAAAAAATAATCAAGGGAATTATGCAACTTTATTTGATATGTTCATTTTTCTTGTGCCACACAAGCATGGACTAATATGAGCGAAAGTGAAAAAAAGATTCGATGATGAATTTGATTGAGATGCAGAAAATCATTCGCTTGTTGATGGTCGTTATACAACAATTAACTCTTCCCCAAATCTATAAATTGAAACTCTAATTTTTCAATCTCTAAATCTACAGTCCAAAATTTCAAAATTTCTTCCATTAACTATCAACCATTTCTTCCCTTCTTTTGTGTAGCTCGTTCCGTTGAATATAGTTTGAAGAAGCTTCCTTTACTCCTTCAACAGTATCTTTCTGACACTTGTTTTATAAATATTTTTCTTCTTCTGAAATAGTTATTTTCTATATTTATTTCTAATTTTTGACCTTCCATAAACCTTCTACCTTTTTCATGTTGTTACACAACGGCACAAGGGTTATAGTGAGAATCCTCACTTTTTAAAAGTTGGAAATAAACAAAACTGTATCCCTAAATCTTTATCTCAAAACCAACTGATACACATTAAAAAGATGAATAACATATGGATGAATGGTTTTGAGTAAGAATCAAGATAATCTTTTTTTCATAGATCAAAAAGAGGTATGCTGAAATCTCAAGAAAAGAATCAATGAAATTTTTCTTAAGAAAATAACGGAATAATTATGAGAGAATTGGAAAATCAATGAGTACATAGAACAGCGAAATGGAAAATAATATTGAGTATGAAAGAATTGTTACATCAATTAAATGAGTACATTAAGGCTTATATAGCCAATTAGACCAACTAACTCCTAACTAATGTAACTAGTTTTTACAACTCTAAAATACTTTCTTTCTCTTCTAAATTCCCATTGCAATTCTTTCTCTTCTAAATTTTCATGGTAAAAACTCTTTCTGTTACACCGTGAAACCGTCTCGTCTCGGGAGCCATTGCCCGCATCTAGAATTGTTGTCACCAGCTCCAAAACTTGGTGATTTTGTGAGGAGACCAAGCCAAACCAAAGTTTGTTTGACATGGATTTTGGTGAGTGATTGTGTTTGTTTTGAACCAAAAGCTTTGACTGTCATAATTTGAACATATTTTGCGAGTGTATAATTTTGATCGTCTTTTGAGCTTTAGACTATCTTTTGCTGATCTTCCAAATTTTGTGAGTCTACCGTTTTGAACCAATAAAAGGTTTTTAGGACTAAACAGCGATCCAAGTGGTGGAGTTGCTGCATTGGCCCTTACTTGTTCAATGGGTAAACGATCAAACCCCAAAATCGAAGCAAAAGAGTAAATGCATACATGACACAAAAAACCTCACATATTTGCATTCGCCCTGTCGCAAGTAATGGATCCTGAAATGAAAAAACAACATGTAGAAATGGTGCTTTGTGTGTTCCTAGAAACAAAGATAACAACATAAACTAAAAGAAAATTACAGACAAATTAAAGATGGTTTCCGGAAACTCCAGAAAAGCGTACCTCCTCGATGTTTTACCGAATCCACCCATGCCTAAGGATGTCGATCCACATAGTTGTGACTGATCTTCGACTGTCATTGCACGCATATGAGAGCCAAATAAACAAAAGTCCCTAAATGTCTTGAATCAGAGTTATGCAATCTTGTGTTCACATGGGAAATGTATAAATATAAGAGAATGAAGAAATTGGTTACAGCTCACTAAAGGACTAAGGAATCTTTCTTTGCATGTGTGGTCCTGGTGGGTTGCTTTCATGCATGTCTAGTGCCAGTCTTTTTCCATTAAGACAGCATAAATACAAGAATTTTTCTTTGAAGGAGATGTGGAAATGTAACACTAATTATCTTTGAGTGAAGTGTGAAAACTTTGAGAGAAAACTTACCATATAAACTAGGCTTAATTAATGATTTGGTCCCTTAAGTTATTTGTTGGTTACATTTTAGTCCTTTAACTATTCAACGTTACATTTTGGTCCCTTAAGTTATCTTCCGTCAACCAAATAAATCTCCATCGTCAAAACTGTTAACCCTTGTTTAATATTAACCATTTGATTTTTTTTAGAAATTACAACCATTAGATGATGAGTGTCTACTAATTCTAACGGTGCACCATCAACACCTATCTTTTTTTCACCTTTCTTCATCTTCATCCCATCTTCACCATCAACACCTATCGTTTGGGTCGGATTTTTTTAATTTTTTATTAATTTATTTTTCTGGTTTTTTTTTTTTCTAGGTATGTTTAAAATTTTATATGAATGTATGAAGATAAGGGTGAAGATGAAGAAGAGGAAGAGGGAAGAAGATGAAGAAAGTTGAAAAAACTTAGGTGTTGGTGGTGCACCATAAGATTTATTAGACATGCATTAACTAATGGTTGTAATTTCAAGAAAAAAATCAAACCGTTAATATTAATCAAATTAATGAGGTCTTTGGTGCACCACTTGCAATGTGTATCCACCTTAGACATTTTGTTAACGGTTCTAACGGTGGGGATTTATTTGGTTGACAGAAGATAACTTAAGGAACTAAAATGTAACGTTAATTACTTAAGGGACCAAAATGTAACCAACAAATAACTTAAGGGACTAAATCATTAATTAAGCCTATAAACTAATAAAGAGTAAGGATTATATATATAATATAGGCTTAATTACTTTTTTGGGCCCTTAACTTATTTTTTGGTTTCGTTTTGGTCCCTTAACTATTAAAAGTTTCGTTTTGGTCCCTTAACTTATTTTTGGTTTCGTTTTGGTCCCTTAACTATTAAAAGTTTCGTTTTGGTCCCTTAACTTATTTTTTGGTTTCATTTTGGTCCCTTAACTTATTTTTTGATTTCGTTTTGGTCCTTAACTCTAATACATTCATCCTAACATAAAAGACCAAAGTGGTTGACGGAGGAAGAGTTAAGGGACCAAAATGAAACCAAAAAATAAGTTAATGGACCAAAACGAAACTTTTAATAGTTAAGGGACCAAAACGAAACCAAAAATAAGTTAAGGGACCAAAACGAAACTTTTAATAGTTAAGGGACCAAAACGAAACCAAAAAATAAGTTAAGAGACCAAAAGAGTAATTAAGCCTATAATATATCTACTCTTGCTTATGTTATACCGTCGGATCTACAATTTAAACATAAGTTCTATTAAAACATTAAAACCAAACATACTGATACATCATCTAAGGGTCTGAAATTCAAATTCAACATGTTCATGTTTGTTATAGACGTTAACTTGAGTTCTGTTTTGCATCTAAGGAACATGATTTAAAGACTCTTGCATCATTTTTACTGATTAAAAAACCATAACAAACAATACTCAAAAGTCAGAAGCCAATATATCAGTGGAAGTTCATATGTAGTGTTAAAAAAGAATGTCACTACGGAGTCATGCAATTTTAATTTATAAGCTTTCAAATGAAAAGTTCACATCTCTTATAATATACAATATAGATCACAAATATGAATCCGTCTTGTTATAGTTAAAGGACTATGAGCCACTATTCTATGCTTTTAGCATACACTAAAGAGAAGCAAACTTTGGTAGCTACAAAAATCGCGACTTAAGTCCTAAAATCCAGGATTTTGCGACTTGATCTAGCTTCAACGACTCAAATCCACAGCAAAATCCCAAAACGTGGTAAAATCGCACAGAAGCGTGAAATCCGTTCAAAATCGGAGGATTTTAAAGGATTTTGACTATTTTTTTATACATGTCAACTTTTTACCCGGTTCGTCAAATGGTCCGATTTGTACTCATGACCCGGTTCTATAAATAACAAAAGGCCAAGTTTTTTCATTCTTTCACTTCACACCACACTTCGTCCTCACGGTTCATGTAGTTTGATTACTTGGCATCCAGACTCTGAGCTAATTTTATATGTATTTTGTGGACTTTGAATTTTGAGTCATTTATGATTATATGTGTCGCGTCATTTTTCGGAGATCAAGGCTATTTGATTAGCTTTTGACTCACTAATTATTTCACGACTGAACATTTAATTTTATTAAGAAAAGGGGAAAAAAGTTCAAACTACCCCTATTTGAAAAGATTTAGGGTTCGGGGGTTAGTTACATAAAGGGAAGGTATTAGCACCCTCTATGTCCGTAGTACTCTACAAGAACCTCTTGATTTTTATTTAATTAATGTGCTATAACTTGCTTGCTTTTTTTTGAAAAGAAGGAATTAAAGTAAAAAAAATAAATACCTAAATATCTACATTTTTTATTGATTTGGAAGGACATGGTCCTCTGCCTACGTACCCGTGAGGGATCAAAACCTCGTAGTTCGGGGTAAAAATTGACGTTTGATTGGTTGTGTGTTTTTTATTAGTTTTGAAAAAGGTTTTAAATTGAAAAAGCCAAGTGGCAAATAAGGATTGGTTTGTGTTTTTTATTAAAAGAAAGATGACTCAAAGTATAGTTAAATTGATTGATATTTGACTAAGAAAATAAAATAAAAAGGACGATCACTTGATTTAGGATCAAGGTTTATTATAAAAATATTTTTGTGATTTTTTGGTTATTTGCATGTTTTTGCGATTTTTGAATAAATATATAAACTAACGGAGCATAAAGAAAAAAAGCGCGGCTACCCTAATATAAAATCTATGACTATTACATAAAAAGCCTATTTACATTCTAAGGTCTGCAATAAAATTAAAATGCTAAAAAAATAAATAAATACGAAAAAGAATAAAAAAGGGTCCAAACACATGGTGGGGGTGCAGTAGTAAACAGGGGTATTGCAGGAAGCAGGAAAAAAGGAAACTGGGCCTAAGGGAACAAGGCTGGATTGGGCTTAAACCGGTTCGGTTCAAGCCTGGTTCGGCTCAGGAGAACCGAACCGGTTCAGGATCCTATATATATGTAGTGTTCCGGTTTTTCTTTCATTTTTACATCTCTTTCTCTCTCTTCCCTATTTCCTCTCAAAAACACTCTCTTCTCTCTCTTCCTACTCTTCTTCTCCGGCGGGAGGCTTGGGGGGCCGGTGGGATTCCGGCGCGGTGGCCGGCGAGCCATCGCGGCTGCGCCGCCGCGCCGGAGCTAAAAACTCCTTTTTTTTATTTTTTTTCTCTACACCTACTCTATTCTTCCTTCTGGTTCCGATTTTGTGTATGAAATTTTCAAAATAGGCACGGTTCAACCTAGATCTAAAAAGGGAAGAAATTTTTATACCTTTGGTTTTGATTCGATTTGGTTTCTTCCTGGCTGGTTCTGATTTTGTGTATGTGTGTGTGCTGTCGTGTGCGTGCCTATGGCTTCCTTTTCTGTGCCGTCGTGTTGTTTTCGGCGCGTGTGCGTGTGTGTTGTGCTGCGTTCTGCTGTGTGTAGCCGTGCCGGTTCTGTGCGATGTGTTTGTTGTGTTGTCGTGTTGCGGTTGCGCGCTTCTGTGGGTGTGCGCGTGTGTGTTGCCGTGCCGGTCTCTGCTTTTCTGTTGTTCTTTGTTTTTTCTTCGTGTTTTTCTTTGTTGTGCAGGTCTCTATTTATAGAGTGAGTTTGAGGCTAGGATTTGTTACTGATGAGCAACAAATCAGTAGCTTGTGGAGGAGAAAAAAGGAAATGCGTCTGTTTTTTACTGGATTTGTTTCGGATGAGGCATGAACTGGATTTGGATTGGGATGGAAAAGGAACAGAACGTGTATAAGGATTGAGATGAATTTGGACTATTTTGTTGGACTTATTTTGGACAATTTTGGGATTTTAATTAAAAAGAAAAAATTAAAAATAATAAAAGGATAATGTCTATATTTTTGGTTTTAAAAAGGATAAAAAGGAAAATTTAAAATGGGAATAAAAGAAATTTAATCTAAATTGGACTAAAATTAAAATTAGAGTTCTAAATTAAAAGATGGAAATAAATAATTAAAGACTGAGAGAAGAGGGCCCGATTCGGAACTTTATGAGGTATTTCAAAATACCTCCCTGCCGAATTTTTCACTGAAATGCGAGTCTGGTCCGAGTTCGGAGACGTGTGTCAGTGGGACCTTAGGTCAAAATTTGGGGTATGACAGATGCCCCTATTTAAGTTTCTTCGCTCAGAGATTCGAAGGTAAAATCTTTGACTCGACGAGCCGAAGAGACTTAAATACAAAAGTGCACCAATTTTGACCTAAGAGGTTTATGAATGCTCATGATTTAATTATGAATGCATGATGACAATGACGGCTCGACTGGAATGAAAAGACACTAGGATACCCAAATTCTTTGAAGAAAGGGATCCGACTTTACTGGGGAATCTGGTTTCACTGGGGAAAATGGTTGTTCCTCATTGTTTCGACATCTCGAAACAAAGTGCAATGGTTCAGACCTCAATGTCCATTTGTGGACTTGGTTTTGAAAATGGAAAAAAAGAAAGATACAAGCTTTTTGTTGGTTGAAATTGGCCACTTGTCACAGGTTGTTCGTTGGTTGGAACTGGTTGCTGAGCATAAAGATAAAAGATTGGCATGAGTTGTTCGTTTGTTGGAACTAGTTGCTCGGAAGGTAAAAGACATTGGCATAGGCTATTCGTTTGTTGGAATCGGTCGCTGGGTATAAAGATAAAAGATTGACATGAGTTGTTCGTTTGTTGGAACTAGTTGTTCGAAAGGAAAAAAAACTGGCATAGGCTATTCGTTTGTTGGAATCGGTCGCTTGAAAAGTTTGGATTGGTGACATCTCTAGAACAGCTACGCTGGGGATGATACCTGGAGTTTGAAGTTTGACATCGAGATCAACTAGTGTCATGACTAGTACGGCCTTCTGCCGGGGATGTTACTTCGAAACTAAATTTGAAATTGACATTGATTAGTGACATAACTAGCACGGCTTTACGCCGGGGATGAGACTTTTGAATTTTGAAATTGAAATTGACATTGATTAGTGGCATGACTTAGCACGGTTTTTCGCCGGGCATGACACCTTTGAAATTTGAAATTGACATTGATTAGTGACATAACTAGCACGGCTTTACGCCGGGGATGACACTTTTGAATTTGAAATTGAAATTGACATTGATTAGTGACATAACTAGCACGGCTTTACGCCGGGGATGACACTTTTGAATTTGAAATTTAAATTGACATTGATTAGTGACATAACTAGCACGGCTTTACGCCGGGGATGACACTTTTGAATTTGAAATTGAAATTGACGTTGATTTGTAGAAACTTGCGGCTTGACACAATGGTAAGCTTTGACTGATGCAATTATGTGTGAATTGATGTTATGCATATGTCGTGTACGCATAAACGTATGATTATGTGAAAATATTGGTGAATGCATGATTGTATGAATGTATGGATATATGAATGTACATGACACGTGAGTCGATGAACCGAGACAAGACAGGTAAGATGGGAGTTGGACCGACATTGCATTACAAACACTCGGCAACCTTCCTTGGAGATGATATTATTGTGAGCAAATCGAGCCGTTGATGGTGTAAGAACCTGGCACTAGGTAGCCACTGGTGCCTCCTGGGGGGTGAGCCCATTGTCGATGAAAGAAGTCTGGAAGAAGTCGCCATTTGTAAACCGGCACAGAGTGTCCTTCCATTGGTATGTTTCAGCAGTCATGCCTTTTGTTTTATTGAAAAATCCCTAATTTTGCCTGGACCGCCCTTTCGGGTTTTCAGTCCACCGGGAATATTTTTTTGTTTTGCCCCTAATTTTTGCCTGGACCGCCCTTTCGGGTTTTCAGTCCACCGGGAATATTTTTTTGTTTTGCCCCTAATTTTTGCCTGGACCGCCCTTTCGGGTTTTCAGTCCACCGGGACGCTCTCTGTTGCCTAAGTCACCTTTTCAGGTTTTCAACTTAGCGAGCTTCTTTGTATTATTATTTTTTTTGTATTTGTTTGTTCAGAGACTTTCCTTAGTGTCGAGCCACGCTTTTAGCAGGATCTAACCTCTCTTGAGTTGATATATGCCTCTTTTACTCCCGAGTGCCGAGCTGTATCTATTTGTTTATGCTTTTTATTATATAATGTTTTAGAAATCTGTTTCAAAATATTATCATCAATAAAAGAGGAAAAATTCGTGAAACAAAACAAATGGGAATCAAAAGAGGGGTAAAGGCTCAAAGTTTATTGATCGAATGACGCTATGCCAATGGCATGACTTCATGGAGTTCTTTACAAAGTTTGAAAAGTAATGGTAATTTAAAAGGGAAAGGTACGTTGAGTTTCATAACCCTATCGTTCTCTAGCAACTTTGAAATCCGTTATCTTGTGGCTCGAATGCTTTTGATATTAGGTATGCCCCAAGTGTATCTGTGTTCGACTGGATGCAGTTACTTTGTCTTCTTTTTTTTTTTTTTTTTTTTTTTTTTTTTTTTAAATCCTTAATTTTTGCATAGACTGCCCTTTCGGGTTTTCACTCTATCAGGATAATGATCTCTGTTTATTGTCTCTAATTTTTGCCTGGACCGCCCTTTCCGGGTTTTCAGTCCACCGAGACGCTCATTTTTGCCTAAGTCGCCCTTTTCGGGTTTTCGACTTACCGAGCTGTTCTTTTAAAATTTTTAGACAAAGTATTTCTTGACTGCATCTGTGTTCACAGGTCGTGGAAGTTCTTCACCGTCCATGGTTTGTAGAGTCATGGCACCACCTGAGAAGGCTCTTTTAACAACATATGGACCTTCATAATTAGGAGCCCACTTGCCTCGGGAGTCTGGTTGGAAAGAGAAAATCTTTTTGAGCACGAGATCACCTTCTTTAAGCTCACGGGGACGAACTTTCTTGTCAAAGGCCTGCTTCATCCTTTTTTGATATAATTGTCCGTGACATAGGGCTGTCATGCGCTTTTCTTCAATTAGATTCAACTGGTCGTATCTATTCTGAACCCATTCAGCTTCCGATAAGTCAGCCTCCAATAAGACTCTCAATGATGGAATTTCGACTTCTACAGGGAGTACTGCCTCCATGCCATATACCAGGGAAAAAGGAATTGCCCCTGTTGATGTGCGTACAGAAGTACGATATCCATGTAATGCAAAGGGAAGCATTTCATGCCAATCTTTATAAGTCACCACCATCTTCTGGACAATCCTCTTTATATTCTTGTTCGCAGCTTCGACAGCACCATTCATTTGAGGTCTGTAAGGTGAAGAGTTATGGTGCTCGATCTTGAAATCATCACACAATTCTTTCATCATCTTGTTGTTTAGATTTGTTCCGTTGTCGGTGATGATCCGGTTGGGGATGCCATAACGACAAATGATATGATTCTTGATAAATTTGACCACCACTTGTTTGGTCACATTAGCATACGATGCGGCCTCAACCCACTTAGTGAAGTAGTCAATAGCCACTAAGATAAAACGGTGTCCATTTGAAGCTTTGGGCTCAATCCTTCCGATCATGTCAATGCCCCACATAGAGAAAGGCCACGGAGAAGAAAGTAAATTGAGCGTAGTTGGCGGCACATGAATCTTGTCGGCGTATATCTGACACTTGTGACACTTTCTGGTATGCTTGTAGCAATCTGATTCCATTGTCATCCAGTAGTAGCCTGCTCGCAATATCTTTTTAGCCATTGTGTGCCCATTAGGATGAATTCCGAAGGATCCTTCGTGTATTTCATGTATCAATAAATCAGCTTCATATTTGTCTACACATCTGAGCAAGACCGTGTCAAAGTTTCTTTTGTACAAGATATCCCCATTCAGGAAGAAATTACTAGATAATCTTCTGAGAGTCTTCTTATCTTTGTTGGATGCTCCAGGAGGATACTCTCGAGTTTGGAGAAACACCTTAATATCATGGAACCAAGGTTTATCGTCGAAAACTGCTTCAGCGGCAAACACATAAGCGGGTCTATCAAGGAATTTGACACTGATTAGTGGCACGTCATTGTGATGATTCACCTTGATCATTGAAGACAAAGTAGCCAAGGCATCCGCCATCTGATTCTCATCCCGAGGAATATGATGTAATTCCACTTTGTTGAAGAAGGTCAATAAACGTCTTGCATAGTCTCGATAAGGTATTAATCCTGCGTGAAGAGTTTCCCATTTTCCTTTGATCTGGTTGATTACAAGAGCTGAATCTCCATATATTTCGATGTTCTTGATTCTCAGATCAATGGCTTCTTCAATACCCATGATGCAGGCTTCATATTCAGCGATGTTGTTCGTGCAGTCAAACCGGAGTCTTGCTGTGAAAGGGATGTGAGCACCTTTAGGAGTAAGGAGTACTGCCCCTATGCCGTTGCCGTATACATTGACAGCCCCATCAAATATCAAACCCCATACTGAATCTGGATCAGGACCTTCTCCGAATAGTGGCTCGTCACAATCTTTCATCTTTAGATACATAATTTCTTCATCAGGGAAGTCAAACTTGATAGGTCGGTAGTCTTCAAGTGGTTGGTGAGCCAAGTGATCAGCAAGAATACTGCCTTTAATTGCCTTCTGGGAACGGTACTCGATATCATATTCGGACAGTAGCATCTGCCACCGTGCAATCCTCCCTGTCAAAGCGGGCTTCTCAAATATGTACTTGATTGGATCCATTTTAGATACCAGCCAAGTAGTGTGATTGATCATATAATGACGGAGGCGTTTGGCAGCCCAGGCTAGAGCACAACATGTCTTCTCGAGCATGGAGTAGCGAGATTCACATTCAGTAAACTTCTTGCTTAAATAATAAATGGCGTGCTCTTTTCTTCCGGTTTCATCTTGTTGTCCGAGCACACAACCCATGGAATTTTCTAACACTGTTAGGTACATGATCAAAGATCTTCCTTCAACTGGAGGGATGAGAATCGGTGGTTCTAGCAAGTACTTCTTTATGCTGTCAAAAGCCTTCTGGCAATCTTCGGTCCACACAATACCTTGTTCTTTGCGGAGTAGTTTGAATATCGGCCCACAAGTTGCAGTCATATGGGAAATGAACCGGGAGATGTAATTTAGTCGTCCAAGAAAACCCCTTACTTCTTTTTCTGTTCTCGGAGCAGGCATCTCTCTGATGGCTTTAACTTTGTCAGGATCTACCTCGATGCCTTTCTGGCTGACGATGAAGCCTAGAAGCTTTCCGGATCTGACACCAAAAGTGCATTTGTTGGGATTTAGACGAAGTTTGTACTTCCTCAGGCGCTGGAACATCTTCTGTAGATACTTGACATGGTCTTCTTCAGTAATCGACTTGACTATCATATCATCCACATAGACCTCAATCTCTTTATGTATCATATCGTGGAAAAGAGTAGTCATACCCCTCTGATAAGTAGCTCCTGCATTGATTAAACCGAATGGCATTACTTTGTAACAGAAAGTGCCCCAAGGTGTAATAAATGATGTTTTCTCTCTATCTTCGGGTGCCATCTTGATTTGATTATAACCGGAGAATCCATCCATGAATGAGAAGACTTTAGACTTTGCAGTACTGTCAACCAACACGTCAATATGAGGTAAAGGAAAGTCGTCTTTCGGGCTAGCTTTGTTTAAATCACGGTAGTCAACACACATTCTGACCTTACCATCTTTCTCTGGAACAGGCACTATGTTAGCTAACCACTGGGGGTAATTTGATGTGATGAGGAAACCAGCGTCGATCTGCTTCTGTACCTCTTCTTTGATTTTGAGAGCCATGTCAGGACGTGTTCTTCTCAATTTTTGTTTGACTGGCGGACATTCAGGTTTCAAAGGTAGGTGATGTACCACAATATCAGTGTCTAGACCCGGCATATCTTGGTAGGACCAGGCAAACACATCAACATATTCTTTGAGGAGCTCTATCACTTGCTTTTTAACACTTGTTTCGAGCGATGCCCCAACCTTGATTTCTTTCTTGTCTTCTTTGGTGCCCAAATTAATCACTTCTAGTTCGTCCCCATAAGGCTGAATGGTCTTCTTCTCTTGTTCGAGTAGTCGAGAGATTTCGTCAGGGATCTCTTCATTCTCTTCTTCCTCCGCCTCATACACAGGGAACTCAAAGTTGGGAGAGATCATAGGGTTATGTTGTTCAACGGGTTCGTCGATTTCTAATCTGCACATGTGATGGATGATTTTTTTAGAAAAAAGATACATGCAGATTTTTTGAAAATTCATGTTGGGTTTTTTGTATTACCACTTTTCAGAAAAGCATAAAAGAAAATGAGGCAAAACATCGGGAAAAAAACGACATTTTTATTTTATTGATGATAATTTCTTGAAATAAAAAGCCCTAGATAAGTTCACTTTCGCTTGGGGCGGGGCGAAAGGATTTTTTTTGTTCGTTTTTTTTTTTGAAAAGAAAAGCATAAACTAGACAAATGCATTACTTGGACAAGTGAGCAACAAAAGGAACATCTACGGCAACCCAATTGTGGCTGGATACTCCTGGCGTTATAAAACCTCGTGGCACACTTTCAGGATCATCTTCAATGATTGCGTGGATAAAGCCCGAACTGTGGAAAGTGCCCTTCTTTGCTGTGGACAGACTAGTAGATGGGAAGAAACCCAAACCTTCTCGGTGCTTGTTTTCTGGAAGCTCTATTAGCTTTCCCCAGCTTGTGGACCCTCCTGCTTGTATGACCTTCTGAGCATCTTTCAGAGACGAGATAGAGGCTTCATTCTTCTTGGTATTCTTATCTTCTATAGTAAACCCTTGAAAAGGTGTCCCTTCGACATCGTCCGCCCCAATGAAAGAGAAAGATGACAAATGACTTACCAATAAAGCCTCTTCACCGTTTACAGTTACTAGCTTCCCATTCTTCACAAACTTCAGCTTTTGATGCAGCGTGGATGTGACAGCCCCTGCCTCGTGAATCCAGGGTCGACCCAGTAGGCAACTATACGAAGCTTGAATGTCCATGACTTGAAAATTAACTTGGAAAACTTGTGGCCCAACTGTGATGGGTAGAACCACCTCTCCAAGGACATCCTTCCTCGAGCCATCAAAAGCTTTCACCATTACCCCACTTCGTCTCAAAGGTGCGCCTTGGTAAGCGAGCTGGGTATAAGTTGTTTTGGACAACACATTCAAAGATGATCCAGTATCCACCAGCACATTTGACAAAGCATCAGTTTTACAGTTCACAGATATATGCAGCGCCCGATTATGGTTTCTTCCTTCTGCTGGGAGCTCTTCATCACTGAAACTCAAGTTGTTGCATGCAGTGATGTTCCCTACTATTCCGCCAAACTGACCCACCGTTACGTCATAATCCACAAAAGCTTGTTCTAAGACCTTCATTAATGCATCTTTATGGGCCTCAGAATTTAGTAATAAAGACATTATGGATATTTTGGATGGAGTCTGCATTAGTTGGTCAACAACCCTGTACTCGCTCTTCTTTATTAACTTGAGAATCTCATCGAACTCTGCACTTGTACCAGCCTCTTTGGGTTGATCCACTTCTTTGGCGACATCAGCATCTTTAGTCCGAACCTCCTTGTTTACTGTAGCATCAATCCTCCTTGGGAACACTATGGGGACAACGCGCCCATTTCTCAAAACTCTGCTGTCTTCAACAATATTATCCACACTGGACAGAGGCGGTATTGGAACCTCGCGACCCTCTTCAATCATGGTGGCATTGTATTTGTATGGAACGGCTTTTTCAGAAACATATGGCAGTGGACCTGGTAAGCAGATTACCAGAGGGGTGATGGTTGACTTTCGACTGTCATAAAATACCTCTAAAGGCCCTTCGGGAGTTATTACACACACATCATCACACTTCCTTTCGACCACAAGCTCTCCTCGGTCTAGAAGCCCTTGAATATCATTTCTTACTTTCTGACACCCTCCGGAATTCACAAGGCATATTTCACAGAGATCATGATTATGCTCAAAAAGGTCAATTTTGCATAACTTGGCATGTAACGGGACCAAGGGTGTCCTAATATGTTGAACATTCAGAATGGGACGAGTCTTTTGACAATCTTCGATCATGTTGACCGTTGCGGCACCATGATTTGGCAATGGGTTTGTTTGAATATTTGGCGCCGAGTCTGTGAAAGTTATTTTTCCGTCATTGATCAACCTCTGCACTGTGCTTTTAAAGGCATAACAAGTTTCAATGTTATGGCCACGGCCCCCTTCATGGAAGTCACAAGTTTGGTCAAGTCTATACCAAGAGGGTAGTTTTTCTGGGATAGGAGGAGCTGTTCTAGTTTGGACAAGGTTTTTCTTGAGTAAGCCGGGAAGTAATTCTGCATAGGTGACTGGTATTGGGTTAATCGGCATTCTTGGTGGTCGCGGTTGTTGTGGGCGTTGTTGATAAGGTTGTTGTTGGAAATTTTGTTGAGGGTATTGTTGGTATGGGAATTGTTGGTATGGTTGTTGTTGGTATGGTTGTTGTTGGAAATTTTGTTGTTGAGTATTTTGGGGTGAAGGATTTTGTGGGAGTTGAGGATATTGTGGTATTTGAGGATAGTTATTTGTTTGTTGAAAAGGGTGAGAGGTGGGTGTGATGGCAGCAATGTGTTGATAGGCTGGATAAGTTTGTTGAGGCCCTCCATGAGTCACCATACCGACTTCTTGTTCTTTCTTCCTCGGAAAATGGTTCCCGGTCTTCTTGGTCCCACTGGCAGGAGGTGTATTCTTTACTAAGCGTCCTTCTCGGACTCCTTCTTCTAACTGTACTCCCATACCAACCATCTCCGCGAAGCTCTTTGGTGTACTCCCAACCATCTTTTTGTAATAAAAATGATTTAGAGTTTTTAGGAAGAGCTTGGTCATCTCTTTCTCCTCAATTCGTGGGCTGACTTGGGCAGCGGTGTCTCTCCACCGTTGGGCGTACTCTTTGAACGTTTCTTTATCCCCCTGAGTCATGGCTTGGAGGTCACTTCGGTCCGGAGTCATGTCTACATTGTAACTGTACTGTTCCACAAAAGCTTCGCAAAGGTCACGGAAAGTTTGAACTCTTGTTTTGTCTAGGTTTGTGTACCACTTTGAAGCAGGGCCGGTCAAGCTTTCTTGGAAGTAGTAAATAAGAATCTGATCATCTTGGGCGTATGCAGGCATCCTTCTCACATACATTTTTAGATGTTCCTCAGGACAAGAACTCCCTTTGTATTTCTCGAAATCTGGAATCTTGAATTTTGTGAGGTACCTGCACACTTGGTACCAAACAGAGATCGTACGCAGTCTTCCCGAATTTCCCTTTTTCATGGAGAGCTTTCATGTCTCGGCGTAGTTCATCATACTTCTCTCGTAGGTCGCTTACCTCCCCGTAAGCCTCTGCATTCCCTGAATGAAAGATAGGCTCTTCAGCTTGCGGAATTGTATGCATCACAGGTACTGAGTAGGTCATGGTGGCGGGAGTGGCCCTCATGGCAGGTAGGGGTACTTGAGCCGTGTACTGGTGAGTGGGCATCTGAGCTTCACAAGTGATAGGACGAAATATCTCCCCAGCAGTGAAAGGTGGAAACCAAGGCGTGGAACGTTGCGGAGCGGACTGCGTTGGAGTGTCAGCACATAGTGTCCAAGAAGAAGATGCCTCGGCCTGAGTTCTGACAGGAGGAGGAGGTGGAGGTGCTTGTGATCGGGCCCGCGCCTCTGTTGGGGCCTGAGCTTGAGTTTGAGCTTGTGCCAATGCTTGCGCTTGTGCTTGAATCTGTGCTTGAGCTTGAGTCTGAGCTTCCGCCATTGTTTTTATTAATTCAGCCATCTCGTCCATCCTAGTCTGCATGGCTGTCATTTCTTCACGAAGTACCCGATTTTCCTGCTCAAGATAATCCATCTTCTTTTTTACGTTTGCCCGAGTGTAGTGAGTACGGGTTGACTTGTAGACGATACGTGGGGCCACCTTATGAAACGAGTTGACTCTTTTTCTGGAAAAGGAAATTTGTGTGAGACTTTGATTTGAGACTATGAAATGCAAGATGATGCATGATGTTTATGCAAAAATATAGACGTATTTTTTTATCGAAGGATTTATGGAAAGTATTTTTGTAAATATCATAGTTGAGAGTTCCATTTGAACAATTTACATACTACGAGATAATTCCCTTTCTAAACAACGAAGCCAAGGGATAAACTCTGTAAAAATAAAATAAGACAAATATCTAATCTTAAAGCTAAATAAAAATGAAAGAAAAAAAAACTGGGAACTCTCAGGCTCTTTGAAGTAGACTATTCATCAGAATCGGAATGTGCGTCTTTGAAGAACTCCCAACGCTCCCCTGCGCTGATAAATTGTGATAGCCTTGTGCTCTGAGCTCGAATCTGAACATTCTTTTTTACTATTTGTCGTCTCAACTTGTGAACCTCATGCTCTCGTTGTTCTATCTCACCACTCATAGTTTCCATCTTGAGCATAGCTTCATCATACTTCCTCTTCCAAGTAGCACCCACACATTCCGATTGGGCCAACTTCTCTTGACATTCCTCCACAGTTGCGGGGGCCAAGGGTAAAGCCGGCGCTGGGGTTGTTGAAGATAGGTACCTCGGCAAATGATATGGTAAGACCAGATCGGAAGCTCTATTGATGACCCATTGAGTGTAAGACCCCTGTAAAGAGTCTGATCTCCTCGCCAATTGGCTTCTATTGAGTGTGCGAATGGCATGCCATGCTTGGACAAATCTCCCTCTTTTGTTTGAGGGATCTTCATGGTTGAAGTAGAATTCACCCTGTAAGTAGATGTTGTCTGGCTTAGCTTCCATTGGGCATCCGAACTGACGTTTGGCAAGGATAGGATTATAGCTGATTCCTCCTTGCGTACCGAGAAGGGGTACATTTGAGTATTCTCCACAACTGACAACGATGTTCGTGAAGTTACAAGTGGCACGGTACCAAGTTATGTCGGATGGGGTAAGGGACATGATTCTTTTGGGCCAGGAGAGATTTTCTGGGTTGGCTTGAAAGGAGTGGGTCTGAGGTAAGTGAGAGGTAAACCATTTGTATAGTAAAGGTGCGCAACCAAGGATAGCTCCACGACCTACTTGGGTTCGATCGTGAATGGAATGATATATATCAGCTAACAATGTGGGGACTGGGTTCTTTGTGAGGAAAATTTGGATGGCATGGATGTCAACATAGTTGTCAATATTTGGGAACAATACTAGGCCATAGATGAGTAAAGCTAGGATAGAGTAAAAGGCCTCAACATTGTTTGTTTTGGAAAACTCGGAGGCTTGTTGGTAAAGAAATTTAGTAGGTAAGCTTGGGAGGTTCCCTTTTAGGGTAAGTTTTTCTTTTATGAGGGAGGTTTTGAGATGGAGGGCATTTGCAATAGTGGCGGCTTTGGGAAAAGGTTCTAAACCAGTAAAAGGTACCTTATCAAGTATGGGTAGGCCAATTAAGTGAGAATATTCTTCGAGGGTAGGCATAAGCTGGTAGTCGGGAAAAGTGAAACAGTGGTAAGCAGGGTCATAGAACTGGACCAAGGTCTCCAAGCACCCCTTCTCGATATTTGTCCAGAGGACACCAAGCAACTTCCCATGACGATCACAAAAGTTCTCCAAGTTAGTTACTTCAAATGCAAGCTTCCTTAAGTTCTCTAGATCCAATTTCCTGAATGTAAACTTCCTAGTATTTCTTCTTTCCATGCCTATGATATTTACAAAAACAAGTATAAGCCCTTCGATATTTTTTGATGAAAAAAGATAAAATTATGAATGAATGCATGTATGCATGATTATGCGTAGGTTAAGCTCATCATGTTGGAGTTTAAAGGTAATAACCCCCATTTGGTAAGGACTATGGTTTCATTTGTACCTGTATTACGGGTTCTACCAAGTTCCCAAAGTCATTAACCACTTCCGAATGTTATCAAGTTACAAGACTACTCTTGATCCAATAATATCCGTAGGAAAGTTTCATTTGAGTGTAGTATCGCGTATCAACTAATTCAAGATTACTCTTGATTAGCCACCGCACTACGTCCTAAAAAGGCTAAGATGGGTTAAGGGTAACTAAAGGTCCTCAACTTCGACGGTCACTTGAAAATATAATGCCAACACGACTATTCATGCCAACATAGTTACTTTCAAGATTCCTCCATTGAGTGGGGTTGTACCACATGAACCTAAACACGAGACTTGACTCTCGGAAAGGCACTTTGGTTATACCACCGTCCTATCTTATGTTTCTCTCAAGCCCGGGTGTAGGGCTTTATCTCACCACTCATATTTAAAAAGAAAGGAAGAAAGAGAGAAGGTAAAAGATATATACAATTATTTCCATCTTTATTTTTGTTTTTGTTTTAAGCAAGTTATAGCACAAAGAATTAAATAAAGCCAAGTTAGGCTCAACCCTCTTAGGGGGGGGTCCCCAGTGAAGTCGCCATTTCTGTCGCGTCATTTTTCGGAGATCAAGGCTATTTGATTAGCTTTTGACTCACTAATTATTTCACGACTGAACATTTAATTTTATTAAGAAAAGGGGAAAAAAGTTCAAACTACCCCTATTTGAAAAGATTTAGGGTTCGGGGGTTAGTTACATAAAGGGAAGGTATTAGCACCCTCTATGTCCGTAGTACTCTACAGGAACCTCTTGATTTTTATTTAATTAATGTGCTATAACTTGCTTGCTTTTTTTTGAAAAGAAGGAATTAAAGTAAAAAAAATAAATACCTAAATATCTACATTTTTTATTGATTTGGAAGGACATGGTCCTCTGCCTACGTACCCGTAAGGGATCAAAACCTCGTAGTTCGGGGTAAAAATTGACGTTTGATTGGTTGTGTGTTTTTTATTAGTTTTGAAAAAGGTTTTAAATTGAAAAAGCCAAGTGGCAAATAAGGATTGGTTTGTGTTTTTTATTAAAAGAAAGATGACTCAAAGTATAGTTAAATTGATTGATATTTGACTAAGAAAATAAAATAAAAAGGACGATCACTTGATTTAGGATCAAGGTTTATTATAAAAATATTTTTGTGATTTTTTGGTTATTTGCATGTTTTTGCGATTTTTGAATAAATATATAAACTAACGGAGCATAAAGAAAAAAAGCGCGGCTACCCTAATATAAAATCTATGACTATTACATAAAAAACCTATTTACATTCTAAGGTCTGCAATAAAATTAAAATGCTAAAAAAATAAATAAATACGAAAAAGAATAAAAAAGGGTCCAAACACATGGTGGGGGTGCAGTAGTAAACAGGGGTATTGCAGGAAGCAGGAAAAAAGGAAACTGGGCCTAAGGGAACAAGGCTGGATTGGGCTTAAACCGGTTCAGTTCAAGCCTGGTTCGGCTCAGGAGAACCGAACCGGTTCAGGATCCTATATATATGTAGTGTTCCGGTTTTTCTTTCATTTTTACATCTCTTTCTCTCTCTTCCCTATTTCCTCTCAAAAACACTCTCTTCTCTCTCTTCCTACTCTTCTTCTCCGGCGGGAGGCTTGGGGGGCCGGTGGGATTCCGGCGCGGTGGCCGGCGAGCCATCGCGGCTGCGCCGCCGCGCCGGAGCTAAAAACTCCTTTTTTTTATTTTTTTCTCTACACCTACTCTATTCTTCCTTCTGGTTCCAATTTTGTGTATGAAATTTTCAAAATAGGCACGGTTCAACCTAGATCTAAAAAGGGAAGAAATTTTTATACCTTTGGTTTTGATTCGATTTGGTTTCTTCCTGGCTGGTTCTGATTTTGTGTATGTGTGTGTGCTGTCGTGTGCGTGCCTATGGCTTCCTTTTCTGTGCCGTCGTGTTGTTTTCGGCGCGTGTGCGTGTGTGTTGTGCTGCGTTCTGCTGTGTGTAGCCGTGCCGGTTCTGTGCGATGTGTTTGTTGTGTTGTCGTGTTGCGGTTGCGCGCTTCTGTGGGTGTGCGCGTGTGTGTTGCCGTGCCGGTCTCTGCTTTTCTGTTGTTCTTTGTTTTTTCTTCGTGTTTTTCTTTGTTGTGCAGGTCTCTATTTATAGAGTGAGTTTGAGGCTAGGATTTGTTACTGATGAGCAACAAATCAGTAGCTTGTGGAGGAGAAAAAAGGAAATGCGTCTGTTTTTTACTGGATTTGTTTCGGATGAGGCATGAACTGGATTTGGATTGGGATGGAAAAGGAACAGAACGTGTATAAGGATTGAGATGAATTTGGACTATTTTGTTGGACTTATTTTGGACAATTTTGGGATTTTAATTAAAAAGAAAAAATTAAAAATAATAAAAGGATAATGTCTATATTTTTGGTTTTAAAAAGGATAAAAAGGAAAATTTAAAATGGGAATAAAAGAAATTTAATCTAAATTGGACTAAAATTAAAATTAGAGTTCTAAATTAAAAGATGGAAATAAATAATTAAAGACTGAGAGAAGAGGGCCCGATTCGGAACTTTATGAGGTATTTCAAAATACCTCCCTGCCGAATTTTTCACTGAAATGCGAGTCTGGTCCGAGTTCGGAGACGTGTGTCAGTGGGACCTTAGGTCAAAATTTGGGGTATGACAATATGCAATTTATAACATATATTAGTATTATTTTTGTTTGGGTATTATCCTTGATTTTGATTGCGATTTTGTGATTTATGATTTTGATGATTTTACAAAAGTCCTTGAGTAAAATCCTTCGATTTTAATTGCGATTTTGCTATTCCCTTTCAACCAGAAGCAAAATTCCGATTTTGACAGCCTTGGTAGCTAGCTTCATTACAAAAAGAAGGAAAGTGACATGCATTCCATCAATTTTGACTCGACATGCTACTTTTTGCATTATAGAGATCCGAAGTTGAGACCTACTTTTGATGACATCATAGCGTCGTTGAAACAGAAGTCAAGAAGTTGTTCTCAAGCGCATAAAGCAAGTGCTCATGCTCATGCTCAATCATCACGACCTGGTGTAGCATATATGTCTAATGTAATAAGTGAAAACTGACATTTACCAAGTGAAAACAGAAGAACAAAATGTGTAGAAATGTACCTCCTCGATGCTTTACCAGCATTATGATTATTGATATTGTTACACATACATCAATGTGCTTCATATAGACTTTGTATGCTAACTTGTTGGTGTTAGGAAACTAGGCACAATTTCCCCATAGTCAGATTAAGTGGAAGTGAAATAAATGCGGAATAATAAGACACAAAATTGTTAACGAAGTTCGGCCAATAATGCCTACTCTCCGGACTGCTGCAGATCTCTTTAATAAAAAGGGAAATATATGTGTTTACAAACACTCACAAACTTTCACTACCCACAACCCAATTACACCCAAGAATTTTCTCTAAAATTCTCACACTGAGTTTTTCTCTTACTCTCTATTGATGTAATTCACTCACTTGTGTTGTTGTTGTGTTTTTGCTTCTGATGCTTCTTCCTTCAAATGCACCTCTATTTATAGATGTAGTGAACCGTGAAAGTTGCAAAGCTATGCAATCCTTTCACACCAAAGTCATCTAACAAAAGTGTGAAACCTGTGTATGAATGTCATGCTTTCAAACTTAGCAAGCTATGCTTCTGCACCGAGCTATACCATAGGCTTACTATTTGAAAGAAAAATGCAACCTATAATAAATGCATGAGACTTTGTGTGACAATTTGCTTCAGCAAATTGCTTTGGCTGGTTATCCCACGTGCATGTGGGTCCTTACACAATGTTCACCAACAATCTCCCACTTGAAGATTGATTTCAATCGGTCTTCGCACCTGATCATGCAGCAGCCTTCTCCGGCCTCTTACTCTAGCAAACCAACTAAAGTTGAGCACAACTTCAGTTTGTCAATAGTCACCACCTTTGTTAACATATCTGCGGGATTCTTACTTCCTTGAATTTTAATCAATGTTAGAACCTCGTCCTCAAGTAGAGATCTAATGAAGTGATAACAAAGACCTATGTGCTTTGTTCTCGAATGAAATGCTGAATTCTTTGCCAGATGTATCGCACTCTGACTATCACTGTACAAAGCACTTTTCTCCTGCATGAATCCTAACTCTGTTAACAATCCTTGAAGCCATATCAATTCTTTGCTGGCTTCTGTTACTGCCACATACTCAGCCTCTGTAGTGGATAAAGCAACAATCTTTTGTATTCGCGACATCCAACTAACTGCTCCAGTACCAATAGTAAATATATATCCAGTTGTACTTCTTCGGTGATCAACCTCACCAGCAAAGTCTGCATCTACATAGCCTTCTACTTTTATCTCTCCTTTGCCAAAGTACAAACATTTCTCTGTGGTGCCTCTTAGATACCTCAAAATCCATTTAACCGCTTCCCAATGAGCTTTACCTGGATTTGACATAAACCTGCTAACAACTCCCACTGCATGGCCAATGTCTGGCCTTGTACAAACCATTGCATACATCAAACTTCCAATTGCTGAAGCATATGGAATCTTGGCCATGAGTTCTTTTTCTTCCTCCGTCTGAGGTGTGCTAACCAGTTTGGCATCGCCCATGTTGAATCTTTGCAAAACACGGTTGATGTACTCCGCTTGAGATAACTGCAAAACACCTTTTTGCTTATCTCTCGTGATTTGCATACCAAGGATTTTCTTTGCTGGACCTAAATCCTTCATATCAAATTATTTTGACAATTGAATCTTCAAGTTTTTGATCTCATCAATGTTTGAGCCTGCTACTAACATATCATCAACATAAAGTAGCAAAATGATATAACTAGACTTATATCTCTTGAAGAAGCAACAATGGTCGGCGTTACATTTCTGGAAACCTTCCTTGTGCATGAAGCTTTCAAACTTCATATACCATTGTCTTGGAGCTTGTTTTAGGCCATACAAGCTCTTCTTTAGCCTGCACACCATATTCTCTTTCCCTTCTTCTAAGAATCCTTCGGGTTGGTGCATGTATATTTCCTCCACTAAGTCTCCATGAAGAAATGCAGTCTTCACATCTAACTGCTCAAGATAGAGATTTTCACTGGCAACAATACTTAAGACAGACCTGATAGTATTGAGCTTCACCACTGGAGCAAAAATCTCAGTGTAGTCAATTCCTTCCTTTTGCTGGAATCCTTTGACCACTAGTCGGGCTTTGTATCTCTTTGAGCCATTATGGTCCTCCTTTACTCGATACACCCATTTGTTGTGAAGTGCCTTCTTTCCTATGGGTAACTTAGCTAGCTCCCATGTTTGATTGGAGATCAAAGACTTCATTTCCTCTTTCATCGCAAGCTCCCACTTACCAGCATCCGTGGTCTGACATGCTTCATCATAATCTTCAGGCTCTCCTCCATCAGTTAACAACATGTAGTCTATGTATCTCCTGTTTGGAGCATGAGGTCTAGAAGACCTTCTTAATACAGGAACTGGAGTAGGATGCACTAGTGTGTCAGACGGTTGTCTGATGCTTGATTCTGCCAATTCCCCTGATTGGGGACTCTTATCTGTGGGACTTCCTGGGACATCGTCCATCTCTACATAAACAGGCTCGCTCAATCCTGAGTCGTTGGTGGTTGTGTTATGTCTGTCTTTGTACATCACTCTTTCATTGAAGATCACATCTTTACTGCGGACCATCTTTTTGTTTTCATCATCCCAGAGGCGGTAGCCAAACTCATCCTCACCATAACTGATGAAAGTGCATTTCTTGGATTTGGGATCAAGTTTATTTCTACCTTGATCACTAATATGCACATATGCTACACAACCGAAAACTCTAAGATGTGAGAGTTTTACCTCTTTTCCACTCCATACCTCTTCTGGTATTTTATGCTCCAATGGCACCGATGGACCTCGGTTGATTAAGTAAGCTGATGTGTTGACTGCTTTTGCCCAGAAGTTCTTTGGTAAGCCTGACTGCACACGCAAGCTTCTGGCTCTCTCAGTCAATGTTCTATTCATACGCTCAACTACACCATTGTGTTGGGGAGTACCTGGCACAGTTCTTTCCATTCTGATCCCGTGCTCGTAGCAAAACTTCTTGAATTTGGTGTCTTCATATTCACCACCATTGTCGGTTCTGAGCTTTTTTATCTTCAAATCTGTCTCATTTTCCACCATGGCTTTCCATCTCTTGAAAGCTTCAAATACTTCAGACTTATGCTTCATAAAGTATACCCATACCTTTCTAGAGTGATCATCGATAAAAGTCACGAAGTAATGCTTCCCACCAATGGATGGGACAGTTGTTGGACCCCAAACATCAGAGTGAACAAGCTCGAGTTTCTCTTTCTTTGGGGTCCTTCCACTTGTCTGAAAGCTGACTCTCTTCTGCTTTCCAAGTATACAGTCTTTACATATGTCAATTTCGATTGAACGAAGACTTGGTAGTTTTCCTTTTGAGTGCATAACCTTCATCCCCTTTTCACTCATATGGCCTAGTCTCTTGTGCCATAGATTAGGATTTTCATTTGTTGCAACTGCAATCAAATGGCATGCTCCAGCTGTCTTGTAAAGAGTACCACTCTTTCTACCACGAGCTATTGTCATTGCACCTTTTGAAATCTTCCAATCATCACCGTGGAAGACTGTTGTGTAGCCTTCGTCAGCCAACTGGCCTACGGAGATTAAGTTTTTTGTGAGGTCGGGAATATGTCTGACATTTTTCAATTCCCATACAGACCCATTCAACTTAATCTTAACTTCACCTTTGCCCACAACCTTACAAGATTGTTCATTTCCAAGGTAAACTTTACCAAGGTTACCGGGGACATAATTCTTGAAGAATTCTTTCTGAGAACTAGCATGAAAAGACGCTCCAGAGTCTAACACCCAAGACTCTTCCTTGCTCTCCAAAGAGCATATCAACGCGTCACCTCCTCCTGAGGTGGAAGCAACATTTGCCTCATCTTTCTCCTCTTGATTCTTTGTTGGGAGCCTACACTGATTTTTGAAGTGTCCCGTCTTTCCACAATTCCAACACTCGATAGATTTCGAGTTGTGAGAACTACGATGATTTCTGGATTTGGATCGTCTGGCCTTTGATTTACCACGTCCATTTCCTCTGGTTGAATTTCTTCCTCTTGACTCTGTATGCAATACTGAAGAGGATGAAGATTCACCCAACTCTCTCCGTCGGATCTCTTCACTGAGAACTAGATCACGAACATCATCAAATTTCATCTTTTTGCTTCCCGATGAGCTACTCACAGCCGTGACAGTAGCGCTCCAACTATCTGGTAGGGAAGACAAAAGTATCAACGCTCGTACCTCATCGTCAAATTCGATACCAACTGAACTTAATTGGGTTGTGACAATATTAAGTTCATTGATATGTTGCGCCACTGACGCGCCTTCTGCCATCCGAAGCGTAAACAACCGCCTCATCAAATGAACTTTATTTGATGCTGAAGGCTTTTCGTACATGCTAGAAAGAGCCTTCATAAGACCAGCAGTGGTTTTCTCTTTTGCTATGTTAAAAGCAACAATTCGAGATAACAACAATCGCACAACACCAAGTGCTTGTCTATCGAGAAGGCTCCACTTGTCATCCTTCATCGAATCTGGTTTCTTTTCTGTGAGAGGTTGATGTAGCTTTTTCTGATACAAATAATCTTCGATCTGCATCTTCCAAAAGCCAAAGTCCGCACCATCGAACTTTTCAATTTTCACCTTTCCTTCGTCTGCAGCCATGACTTCCACTTGAATCTAACTTCCTTTGGATCTTCTTTGACAATTTTTGTGAACTAATGTGCTTTAGAACACCTCTGTGAACAAATTGGTAACGCTGACCAATATTTCACTATTCACGAAAATTACTATTCACGTGAATAGTACTTTTGCCAAAAATTAACAAGGATACCGAACCAGGTGCTCTGATACCAGTTGTTAGGAAACTAGGCACAATTTCCCCATAGTCAGATTAAGTGGAAGTGAAATAAATGCAGAATAATAAGACACAAAATTGTTAACGAAGTTCGGCCAATAATGCCTACTCTCCGGACTGCTGCAGATCTCTTTAATAAAAGGGAAATATATGTGTTTACAAACACTCACAAACTCTCACTACCCACAACCCAATTACACCCAAGAATTTTCTCTAAAATTCTCACACTGAGTTTTTCTCTTACTCTCTATTGATGTAATTCACTCACTTGTGTTGTTGTTGTGTTTTTGCTTCTGATGCTTCTTCCTTCAAATGCACCTCTATTTATAGATGTAGTGAACCGTGAAAGTTGCAAAGCTATGCAATCCTTTCACACCAAAGTCATCTAACAAAAGTGTGAAACCTGTGTATGAATGTCATGCTTTCAAACTTAGCAAGCTATGCTTCTGCACCGAGCTATACCATAGGCTTACTATTTGAAAGAAAAATGCAACCTATAATAAATGCATGAGACTTTGTGTGACAATTTGCTTCAGCAAATTGCTTTGGCTGGTTATCCCACGTGCATGTGGGTCCTTACACAATGTTCACCAACAGTTGGTTACCAGCATCGCCTTCTTGACATTCCAGATAATGCTCACTGTTTTACCGAATCCGCCCATCCCCAAGGATGTTGTTCCACATAGTTGTGGCCGATCTTCAACCGTCATTGCATGCATTTGGGAGCCAAAGTCAATAACAGTTCCTAAATGTCTTGAATCCCACATGATCTATATTAAAATAGAAGGAAGTCAAGGATTTGAACATATGGGAAATCAAGAAATAAACAAGAAATCAAAATAGTGTTTTGTTTGTGAGGAAGTGATTTTGACTAGAGCATAATTAGTGATGGTGAATTGGTGATGATGCAGATGAATGGGGAGGGAAGGGATCAGATTCTGGAAAGAAAAAAAAGAGATTGCAGAACAATTGAATTTTACGGTTACTAGCTTTGTAAACTAGAATTAGATTTGAGAAGAAAAAAAATTCCGTGTCCTTGTGTGTTTTCCTTCTAGTTGGTAGCGGTTCTTATCTTCTCACTAAGTATTTATGACTTACCCCTTCATCTTACATTTTTTTTTCCAGATTTACAAGTCAGTGAGTGTAAGTTTCTAGAATATTAAAGATCCAGCAATGTCACTCTTGGGTAGACTTCCGCTCCTTGATGAACTACTCTTTTGTATATGTATATCTTGAGTCATTGATGTATCTACAGCTACTTGTGTTTCTGAATACTTTGAAGTTCGGATGAATAACCTTAGATATGTAGTCTATCATAATAAATTACAGTTTCTTAGTGTACTGGCATTCTAAAGATATTTGCTTATGTTTTTGTCATGTATGGTTTGTTAGGCTGGCCAGGCTCTACTACAATTCATAGTTGAATATTTTATTCAAATTGAATTGTTAATTCCACATTGTTAAACTCTATTTTTTAAGAAGTTAAATTAACTCATCCAAATTCACACTAGATAGAATCGAACATGTGACTTTGAGGAGGAGCACACTCCCAAATCTCAAGGCAACACCATCAGACCAACCCAAATGGATTACATTGAATAACTCTTATCATTAGTACTTTGTGCACGACATCAAATAGTCATACTTTTTTTCACCCCCCCCCCCCCCCCGGTTACAATCATATTGGCAAAAAACCATGGAATAATGGTTTTATTAGTGCATACATGTTATGTGTTATGGATTTGGTTTATACGACCAATTTGAAGTGTCTGGGGTTCTCTTCAGACTTGTGGCGGTTAAATGTTTCTTCCATGGTGAAGAACCTTATTTTGCGAATGTGAAGAAGTTGTAATTCTATTTATGAAGATCTTGCTCATATTATTTTTGGGTACCCTTTTGCAATGTGAGTGTCGCAAATGGTAGTCATTTAGAGTGAGGTAAACTATGTTTTTCTTGTCACTAACTCAGCCATAGATACTATTTTTTATTTGTTACAAAATCTATCTCAGAAACATGTTCAATGTTTGGCAGCCATTTGTTGGAGTTTATGGAAGGAAAATAACCTTAAACTATGGAAGAACGAGAATGAACTTTGTGCCAACGTAGTTGCCAGAGCGTTTCACCGCATTGAAGACTTGTAGGGTGCTAATATCATTCACGGTGCGAGTGGCAATCATTAAACCACTCCGTATTTGCATACAAGGCTTTATGTGTCATCAAGCTCCTTGTCAACTGCAAGTCATGATGTACATTGGCAAAGTTGGCCCCTAGTCGTCTAAAGTGCAATATTGATGCTTCCTTTTCGCAGTTTATGAATCATACATGCATTGATATATGTATGCGTAACCATGAGAGTTTTTGTTCTAGCCAAAACCATGCGCGTCTCTCCTTTATGTTTTGTTCCCGTTGGTGAAGCTTTAGGTTTGTTTAATGTTATTATAGAGTGGTTACGTGACATGCAGATGGACATTGTCGAATTTGTGATGGATTCTAAAACAACCAATGCTTTTTCATTTGCAGTTCACAAACTCTCGGATGGAGTTCAAAAAGCGACAAACAAATACGGTAGCTCATGCTTTAGCTTCTTAAAAAACAAAATATAATTTCTGACAAAAATTCACCACGTAATTTCTCACATTTGTTTAAGTTTTTTTTTTCTTTAGATATAAGAGGGTCAATCTTCGGAAGAGAGAAACTAACGATAAACTAAGCGTGAAGAATAAACTCAACAGCATCAGCTAAATAAATAAAACTAACTTGAACAAGACATTACTCAATTAAAATTATAGTAAAACCATTATCACATGGCAAAATCGCCAAATGATATACACAAACTTATAAACACATATTCATGCTATCTTTTGTCCGATGTAGAACTCTTTAACACAATTCAAGATCCAATTTGTTCTCTAAAATTTGTACAATGACATGTTTGAATTCATGCACCTGAAGTCAGAATATGTCCAAGCCTCACAAACAATGTCCATATAATGTAAGATTTAGATTAAAAGGATATATTTTTCTCTTACGTAAAAAAACCGTATAGCCAATATCTATACATGGCGCTTTGTAATTAAGAAGTTGGCTTGAATTTAAAAAGTTGGCTCAAATTTTAATTGCATTAAAATTGAAAACTAACGTATACCAAACGTACGTCCCTGTAACTTAGTGTTTTGGGCTAATATTTAAGATCATTATGTCAAAAAAGATGGATTAATAGGTAATTGAAACTAAATAAATTAAAGATGGTAATATAGGCAAATGCATATGTGTGTTTTATGAATTTTATTTTGAACAAAAAACAAAATGAGATTCTTTCGATCAAATTGATAGAGTACATCATTCAACTTCGCTAAAAACATAAAGTTCAATCTACGAACAAATTAAACTCAACATTTAAATTAATAACATATAACGGTAAAATTCACACAAATAATATGATAAAATTAAAGTGATTGGAATACCCTTGCCTCCGGGTCTACAATGTTGACGCCCAAATCATTGATTGAATAGTTGATATAAAATGAACACCTCAATAAGACGACAAATCAAACAACGCCGCACAAGACAACGAATAACACAGCAACGCACCCAGACGACAAAATCACAAAGAAGAAAAAACATAAATTTATGAAGAAAAAAAATCACTTATTTAGATTGAAGTAGAGAGAAAAAGATGAAGACAAGTGATTTAAGATAAAAAAAAATAGTGAACAAAAGCCACCCCTCAATGAAGATAATGGAAGAGAAATTAAAGAGAAAAAACTAAACCTACTTGTTTAGATGGAGGAGTATGAGATGTTATTTAAACATCCAAAAATCAATAATATATTTGACATCGTATAAAAAATGATATTTAGTCCACAAATTCTAACTCTTAAAAAAAAAACAGTTTGAGTTAGAATTGCTAAAATTGTTAAATTAGACTATATGACCGAGGTTCGAACCCCGATTCCTCCACTTCGTCCATCTAAAATAACATGTAATCCGTATATTTATACGGTGTCGGACAACCTTTTAGTTGTTAACTTATCATTACTCTTTTATTTTTGCATAATTAATAAAAGTGTTGAAATAGTGTTGAAATAACATGTAATCCGTATATTTAAAAGGTTACTCCGTGTATTCATCGTGTTGAAATAGTGTTTGCATAATTAATACTAAAAAATTCTCAATTCCCATCTTGTAAAACAAGGTTTACACTTTACACTGCACAAATACACCACTTTGAATCAAATCTTTTACTCTCTTTTTATGATTTCTTTTAAAAGGTTAATTTACTTTGCCATTGTAATATATTCCCCATGTGTTAGTTATTCATATTTTTTATTGATATGATAAAGTTTATGCGAGTTGTGTTTGGGTTCATCACTGTTGAGCATGCGTCAAGTTTTAAGAACGTTTATATAAAAATATATAGATCCTCCATTAGAAAAGTTCATATGGCGACATCCAAAAACTTAATTTATGCAAGAGCGAGATATGTGTTCAACTATTTATCATCTGAATCAACTTTTATTCACATTAGTTATTTTATTTATTTATTGACCTTAGTTATTCATATTTTGTTTTATGTGCACCATGCTAAATATTTTATGTGATTTTTATTACTAAAGCACCCTGGACCAGCTAATAATGGGAGTTTTAATTATTGTAAGATTTGGTGTCTTGTTTAACAATTGGATGGTTGGTATTTCCTTGGGGCAAATCACATCTACATAAGGAAGATAATGAAATTGTTGAAATGATAGAATTAAAATCAAATTTTTCCAAGGAATAATTCAAGTTATCATATTCTTCCACCTGTTATTATTATCTGGATGATTGGTATAAGACAATAGACGTAAATAATTGAAACGTGCCTAAACAAAAGAGAGATCACATCGGTATTATTTATTTTGTTATTCAACTTTTATATAAGATTTTTGATTTGATATTTAATGGTCCTCTAGTTTCATAATCGATATGGTATTTGATTTGATATTTAACGGTCCTCTAGTTTCATAATCGATCATACCGATTGTGAAGTAGGTATTGAGCATTCCATGCTTTATTGATACACAAGGATTGAAAAAGATGAAGACAAGTGATTTAAGGTAAAAAAAAATACTCCTCCGTTCCTTATTATAAGAAAAAGTTGATTTTTTAAGTTCATTGTGTAAGTGATGTATCTAGTCTATATTTATAACAAGATACATTAATTATTCTATGAACTAAAAAAATCAATTGTTTTTTATAATAAAGACCGGATGGAGTAGTGAACAAAAGCACCCCTCAATGAAGATAATGGAAGAGAGAAATTAAAAAGAGAAAACTAAACCTACTTGTTTAGATGGAGGAGTATGAGATGTTATTTAAACATCCAAAAATCAATAATATATTTGACATCGTATATAAAATGATATTTAGTCGCCTGTTATGGCGAGGTGTGTGGGAGGTTGGAGGATGGGGGCCGGAGTTGTTCTTCTTGGTGGCGGGAGGTGGGGAGGATTAGGGATGGGGATGGTGGTGTTGGGGGGGATTGGTTTAAGGAATGTGTTAGTAAGAAGGTGGGGAATGGTATTGATACTCTTTTTTGGTTTGATACTTGGTTGGGGTCAATACCTTTGTGTGTTCGTTTTCGTAGGTTGTTTGAGCTTTTTGAAAATAAATATGTTACAGTGTCAGATATGTTTTCTCTTGGTGTTGAGGAGGGAGGTGAGGCGTGGCAGTGGAGGCGGAGTTGTTAGTGGAGTGTAGGGCTCTTCTGCTTGATGTTTCTTTGCTTGTTAATGTTTCAGATCAATGGTTGTGGCTCCCGGAACCCTCACAGGGTTACTCTGTTCGGGGGGCTTATTCTGTGTTGACTTCTAAAGATTTACCGATGGTGGACTCGGCAGCGGAGATGATTTGGCACTGACAGGTTCCTTTGAAGGTATCAGTCTTTGCTTGGCGCTTCTTCGTGATCGGTTGCCTACCAAATCGAATCTGATCTATAGAGGTGTAATTCCATCAGAAGCTGGTTTGTGTGTCTCCGGGTGCGGTGTTTTGGAATCAGCGCAACATTTGTTTCTCTCTTGTTCGTACTTTGCTTTACTTTGGTCGTTGGTTCGTGATTGGATTGGTTTTGTTGGAGTGGACACTAATGTTTTGTCTGATCATTTTGTTCAGTTTGTTCACTCAATAGGTGGAAGTAAGGCTTCTCAGTCTTTTCTCCAACTTATTTGGCTTCTCTATGCCTGGATCTTATGGACTGAACGTAACAATATGTGTTTCAATGATTCTATTACTCCTTTATCCAGGTTGCTTGATAAAGTAAAATATTTGTCTTTAGGTTGGTTGAAAGCTAGAAAAGCTTCTTTATTGTTTGGTACTTTTAGTTGGTGGTCAAACCCGTTACAATGTTTGGGTATTGGCTAACTTGGTTTTGCTGTTGTACAGAATATTGAAGTAGTCTTTGTGGCACGTCTTGTGCTATTGAGACTCTTGTTGTTAATATAATCCCATTTTTTATTGTTCAAAAAAAAATGATATTTAGTCCACAAATTCTAACTCAAACTTAAAAAAAAAAATAACAGTTTGAGTTAGAATTGCTAAAATTGTTAAATCAGACTAGATGATCGAGGTTCGAACCCCGATTTCTCCACTTATATGTGTGAGATTTCAATAATTATTATCACTTCGTCCATCTAAAATAACATGTAATTTGTATATTTATACGGTGTCGGACAACCTTTTAGTTGTTAACTTATCATTACTCTTTTATTTTTTGACAAATTTTACAATTTTATTTTGAAAAACTAATTTTGAATCTACACATTTTTTTGGTGTGGCAAATTATTTCAATCTACAACTTAAAGCTACAATGAAATGTTTCTTTTTATGTACTTGTAATCTATAATGAACATAATTTATCATCTAATTAAACTTCCGTGATTCAAACGAATGGTTGATTCATGAACGTGCACCCTATCTTCCTATTAAAAGGAACAAAACGTACACCCTATCAAAAATGTTAAAGAGGCCTTATTCTAAACCATCACGTCTCGTAGAAAATCTAATGCATCCCATGATTATAAAAGGCTAGGTATGGTTCCATTTTTTATACATTAAGAAAATGGCAGAAGCATCATCCACTAACAGCGGTCTTAGGTTAGCCGGCAAAGTAGCCATCGTCACCGGAGGTGCCAGCGGCATTGGCAAAGAGACGGCACATCTCTTTGCCGAACAAGGTGCACGCATGGTGGTGATTGCCGACATCCAAGACGAGTTGGGCAATCAAGTGGCTGCATCCATTGGCAGTCGCAAGTGCACCTACATTCATTGTGATATAGCAAATGAAGATCAAGTTAAAAATCTCGTTCAATCAACTGTCAATGCTTATGGACAGGTAAAAATTAACTAGGGCTAAATATATGGTTTGTTCCTATGTGTATTTTGAGATTTTATTTTTCGTCTCTATAAAAAAAATAGCACTTTTAAATTTTATGAAATTTATATTATACAAATGAATTATGTTATTAGGTTAATATTGTTTCAACGTTTGAATTTTTCATTCCTCAAAAAAACTTCAAATGTTTCAATGATTTTCTTACAGCTATGTATATTTAGCACATTATAAAGAGTTCATCCACAAAAATTTGAATTTTTTAACATGAGATGAATCAAATATAAATTATTTCAACTTCAAAAGTTCAAGATAAAAAATAATCATGATTTCTTTATTATAATGTGCTAAACACGCATACAAATAATCACTCAAAAATTTGTATAGACTTAACAACGAAAACTAAAATTACTGATAGTATAATTTTGTAGGGATTAAAAGTCGAAGAAGAAAAAAGAGAAAAAATAAAATAAAATTTATATAGACTTAACAGCATAAACTAAAATTACTTATAGTATAATTTTGTAGGGATATATTAAAGGTTGAAGACAAAAATAGAGAAAATAAAAAATAAAATTTTATAGGGACTAAAAACACATTTAACCATATTTACTATATAAGACTTTATTTATATTTTGTCAAAAAAAAAGACTTTATTTATAGTTTACACTATCAAAGAGTTTTTTAATGTAAAAACAATAAAAAGATAAATATGATTAAAATCATTAACTTTTTCTTTCTTTCCACAACAGATAGATATTATGTTTAGCAATGCTGGGATTGCAAGTCCATCTGATCAGACTATTTTGGAACTCGACATTTCTCAAGCCGACCATGTGTTTGCAGTTAACATTCGAGGAACGACATTGTGTGTGAAATACGCGGCACGTGCGATGGTGGAGGGGCGCGTGAGGGGTAGCATTGTGTGCACAGCGAGCGTATTGGGTAGCCAAGGTGTCTTGAGGTTAACCGATTACACAATATCGAAGCATGCAATAATAGGGTTGATGCGCTCAGCGAGTGTGCAACTTGCAAAATACGGGATAAGAGTGAATTGTGTCTCGCCAAATGGATTAGCAACACCATTGACTATGAAATTGTTAGGGGCAAGTGCTAAGACAGTCGAGTTGATTTATGAACAAAACAAGAGGTTGGAAGGAGTGGTTCTCAACACTAAACATGTTGCAGATGCTGTGTTGTTCTTGGTATCTAATGAATCTGACTTTGTCACTGGCCTTGATCTTCGTGTGGATGGCAGCTATGTTTATGGCAAATATGAACTATTATAAATAAGAAAAAAAATGTTTGTATTTCTATCGAATTTGTTTGAAGGATAAAAAAATTCCTCACACTTCTAGGCGGAGTGTTAGAGGTGTATGGAGTGATGTATATGAAATAAATGTAATAAATAAATAGCATAAATAAAAAATAAACTATATCATGGGCTTTGGACCCATTTATTTAATATAATCACCTATATTTTTTACTATATAATGAAGGTGCTTATATTACTTGACACTAAATAGAAGAAACAACCATCATTGTAGATAGTTTTAAGACTTAATTAAAATTAAAATGTGTCGTGCATGTTGCCTTTGGTTCAGTATAGGTATAAATTGATTTAAAATAAAGTAATTTATCTAAAATTGAATTGAATTTAAAGTTATTTATGTGATTTATGTATGACATTTAAATTCACCCAATTTGAGCTGAAAAGTTTATTTGTTAATTAAAAAAGTGAGATAAGTCTTGCATTATGGAAGAGGTTGTTTATACTATTTGATCAATAAATATAACCATTAAATTAAAAATAAAATCAATTCTATGATGCACAAGCGAGACAAATATTATATCATGCACAAACTAATTTGAATCAATAAATCTCAACATTAAATTAAATGATATATGATGTGACATATTGATCTAACCGTAAACAAGACACTTATATTTAGACTTGTCATTTTGTTTTTGCACGTTAGACAAAGTCTTAAATATTTTTTTTTTTTTTTGACCGAAGACAAAGTCTTAAATTAAATAGGAAGACAGTCATTGATTGAATGGTGAAAATTAAATATATGCATGTTGCAAAACTAATTTACTTATACACATTAGACAAAAAGTTTCTCTCTGCAACGAAACATTCTTCCACCAAAGGGAAAGATCGCAATATTCTGTTGGTAAAGATGATTGTTAGGTGGTCTTGGTTGTGAAGTGAGAACTGCGATTGAGCATCTTGAAATCAATTCATATGAAAATCATGTGATTTATTAACTTTGTCATCTCAGGAAAATAATCATTGTGACTTATTTGGGGTTGGCTTAGTGGTTGAGTTTGAATCTTAGAGTTTGCCCCTTTTAAGGTCTCAGCTTCGATTCCTTCTAGTATCAATTTCGATAGGTATATACATTTTTTTTTTAGAGATTCAATTCTTGAATCGGATATCGAGTTTAAAAAAAAAACAACCATTGTGATTATTTTTCAGGCTGCAGTTTCTGTTTCTATATACTAACAGCAAAGACCAGTCATATTCGAAATGTACCACGTGGAGAGAAACAAAGCAAAACGAGACAATAATTTGAAAACAAATATCCAAAGTTTTCAAATTAAAATATGCCCCACTTTCCACTATCATCACATCACCTACCATATATAAATCTTGGTCAACTTACAAAAGATACTAAGACAATTAGCAAAGAAATTCGATATAAGAAGACAAATTTTGCTACATATTACATCTTTATAAACTAATCACATTTTAATAGGTTGTACATTTAGATTCAACCATATTTGCACCAGAAAATGGCAGAAGCTCCATCCTCAAACACCAATCTAAGATTATCTGGCAAAGTAGCCATAGTGACAGGAGGTGCTAGTGGAATCGGCGAAGCCACGGCACGTGTCTTTGCTAACGAAGGCGTGCGCGTGGTTGTGATCGCGGACATCCAAGATGAGCTTGGAAATCAAGTAGCTGCATCCATTGGCATCCAAAGGTGCACTTACATCCATTGTGATGTGGCAGATGAAGATCAAGTCAAAAATCTCGTTCGATCAACGGTAGATACTTATGGACAGGTTCATAATATTTGTAATCCTATTTATTACTCTCTCTTTTTTTCTCTAATTATTTATTACTCTCTCTTGACTTGACTTCAAAATAATCAATTGAACACTAAATTAATAATTTTTTGATAAGAAATGTTAGTTTATGTTATATATGTTGGTATTTTTTCTTCATCAAAGTTTAAATCTAGATCTTAATTTAACTCCTTCAACTTTGTTAATCGTTAGCTCAAACCAATTGTTATCTAATGTCGGTTAATTTTGTTATCCTATACAACAGGTAGATATAATGTTCAGCAATGCTGGAATCGTTAGTCCCACAGATCAAACAGTAATGGAACTTGATATGTCCCAACTTGACCGTTTATTTGGCGTCAATGTTCGTGGGATGGCATTGTGTGTGAAACACGCGGCGCGTGCAATGGTGGAGGGTAGCGTGAGGGGGAGCATTGTGTGCACAGGAAGTGTTAGCGGTAGCGTAGGAAGCTCGAGGTCAACGGATTACACAATGTCAAAGCATGCAGTGTTGGGGCTAATGCGTGCGGCCAGTGTGCAACTGGCCACACACGGGATAAGAGTCAACTGTGTTTCGCCAAATGGACTAGCAACACCATTGACTTGTAAGTTGTCGGGGATGAGCGAAGAGAAAGCACAAGCGACTTACCAAAAATATGCAAGGCTTGAGGGAGTGGTGCTCACACCCAAACATGTGGCAGATGCTGTATTGTTTTTAGTTTCTGATCAGGCTGAGTTTATCACAGACCTTGATCTTAGGGTTGATGGTGGATTTGCATATGGAAAATAGTGATTTGTGCATGAAGATATAAAAAACCAAATAACATTTCATTTCAAATATATCAAAACAACAACAGTAAAGGGAATCAAATTTGTTATTGTATTGATATTGAGAACTTAAATTCTGCAAGTGTGAGAAGTATAAATAAAAAGAGATATAAAAGTATAGGTGTTCCAACCGGGTTGAGTTTAGTAGAAGACGTTAGACTCTCACAGTGACGAATCAATGTTTGGGAATCTGTACTTATTGTCTGATACGTCTTGAATATGATTGTTTTCATTTTTTACTGAGCCAATTGAAACATAGTTTGAAACTCAACTTAACAATTAATTCGTTGAATTTTGTTTCATGAACCAAGTGAGTTGAGTTTCAGTTATATATAGTTCGAACATTTTTCTTTCGAAAAGAAAAATCAAACATTTTTAATAATTTAACGTTATGATCGATTAACGGTGTAATAATCGGATCGGACAAAACCATCATATGTTGTATAAGCATGGAATAGCAGTGTAATAATAGGACTCACCCATGAAGGGAAAGAGTAGAGGAGCAAACAATAGGTACAGGCTGTTATGCTTGCTCAGTTTCTGGCTGGGGGGTGTGAAGCATATGTGAGTGAGGAACCACGGGTGATGTGCAAGGAAATAATTGATACAAAAATCTCAATTATCACAACTTGATGCTATGTCTCTATCATTCTAATCATTATAATTCTAATCACAACTGTATAAAAATATTAAGCAATTAAAGCAATAATAAATCATGACAATACTGTGAGTGAGGTCTCTCTTACTCATTATAATTTCAGTATAGAAAATTGACACCTCCTAAAAAAAAGCATAAAAAGAGAAATGCCAGAAATGCTTACCACCATTGACACTATAGAA